>NC_080060.1:15421336-15503836 GCF_026212465.1 Amaranthus tricolor | reverse complement strand
TGCTTTCTCTCGTTTACCAATCTCTTCTTAATCCTTTTAAGTTCTGAAATTGCTTGTTCCTTCTCATGTTCCAAGCAACAAACCCTTGAACTCAATATCTTAATTTCAGTTGATAAATGTCGCTTCTCCTCAACAAGTGTGTTCGTCACTTGTCTTTGCCAATCAACCATTTCAGGTTCATCAATCCATATGAACTTGTTGCATCCCCTTCAATTGGTATCAGGATCGAAAAATTTGTATGTTTTGAATCGTTTTCCAGTGTTTTCCTTAGTCTACGAAATTCTCTGTGCAAAAGGAAATCCACAAGCAAATCTATTGAGCTTTGATTTTTTTGGTGGAAGGAGAAGAAATAATTTAATTTGGGGAAAAAATTAGGGTTTTTAAGAATTGAAGGGGAAAGGAGAAAGAATTAGAGTTCTTAAGAATTGAAGGGGAAAGAGGAAAGAATTAGAGAAAATCGTGTTATAAAAGCGCAAATAACCCTGACTTAAATCACTCACGTGACCCACGTGCTGGTCAAAATAAAATTTTAACAGTCAACTAACTGATTTCTTCAAGTGGTAGTCTTTTGCAAACGTTTATGTCATTTAAGGTATTTTTTTCAAAATAAATTAGATTAGGTAGTGTTTTGCAAAATGTGCTATAGATTAGGTAGTTTTTTGTAATTTTTCCTATATTTAATTGCCTTTTATTGCAGCCTCAATGTTATTCTCAACATGATGTGCCTTCTTTTGAGTTATTGAGTCACTACCAGCACACCTAGATAATTTTGACACTTGCACTAACTATCTCCCCCTTAAGGCCTAAATTACTTCTATCACCAAAAAGCACCACTTTGGGTATCTCAATCAAAACATCAACATAAGAGTTAAGTCTTGGCTCCCCCTTAAGACTAAACCCATCAACAACTCTATTTGTGCTCCACCTATTATGATAGTCACCATCCACAAATGTCACTCTCTTTTGTGACTTGAGTCTTGCACACTCTCAACATGATCTGAGTTTCCATCCCTTAGCAAAACATGGTCGTTGTTGCCCATAACTCCGTTTGAATGCAACAAACATCACTTTACCACCTTCAAAACTCCATCACTTTGAGTTTTTATGATGTACCCAATCTTCTCTAATCTCCTCAATGAAAGTAGATTCCTTATCATCTTAGGTGTATATCTCACATCTCTAAGCTTCCTCAATAAGCCATTTTGCATTCTCAAATGCACCTCTCTAATGGTTTCTATCACAGCTTCCTCACCACTAGGCAAGGTCACCCTTTCATGTTCACAAGCTATCACCCTTGTAAACAAGCTTTTATCTCTACAAATATGATATGAGTGTACGGAATCAAACACCCAATCACCATTATCACCATTATCAACGTCACAATTAGCCTTCATCACAAAGCCCTTATCACATATGTTTGGGAGCACATTATCCTTCTCAAATGGAATTTCTCTCTTCTTCCATTTGATTTCATCATCATCACCAACCTCCATAGTTGGCTTCATTATCTCCTTTAAAAGCTTCAATTTTCAAAGGTCTCTCTTCAACTTATTACAAGTATATTAAATATGGTTTCTCTTGTGGCAATGATAGCACACCTTATCCTTATACTAAATTCTTGCCCTCTTGATCTTGGTTTTCTCTCCAATATCATTAGATGGATATTTTCCAATAATATTTCTATCCCCCATAGATTGACTTTCATCAACAATCATATCAACCCCCATGGATGATACTTTCTCACTATTTGTACTACCTATTGTAGCACCCTCAAGTTTTTCAACTTTCAATGACAAAGACTCTATCACTACCTTTGCTCTAACATTATTATTAATAAGTTCTCCTTTTCTCTTGAGAACTCTATTAATAGATTCCTCATCTCTTGCACACTCACTGTTTTTCTCTTCTCAAAGGTTTCAATAAACCCAAATGGCTTCAACAAACCATCCAAACACATCTCAACTTCGACCATCTTTCTTCTACCTTTCTCCAAACTTTCCTTCACTCCACACCTTTAGGAACCATGCCAAGCTCTGATACCAATTGAAAGAGGGGTTACTTGAACATAACAATGGAAAAGAATAAATGTTGAAATTGATGAAAAACATGCGACCATACCGTATGATCTCATAAAACATGCGACTCCACCTCGGTCCGGTCGCATGTTTTACGCAACCATACTACGGTCCGATCGTGTGTTTTACGCGACTGGATGTACTAAATATCACTGTAAACATTAAACGATCGTAATTTCTCGCTCAGTTATCGGAATTGGGCATATAATATATTTTTGGAAAGCTCTTGAATGCTAATTTCTAATGCCGCAAACCTTGCATTAATACAATTTTTATATAAAAAGTTATGGCCAAAATATTAAACATGTGTCACATTTCAAAACAAGCAAATTTTAAATGATCGTCATTTCTCGCTCAGTTATCGAAATCGGGCATATAATATTGGAAAGATCTTGAAATCTAGGTTCTAATGCCGTAAATATTTAAATTAATATGATTTTTCTATCAAAAGTTATACCCAAAAGAGTGAATATATATCAAATTTCAGCACAAAATATTTGACAAATTTTATATTCTGATTTTTAAAAGTTGTTTTCTTTTTTAAAATTAATATTATTTATTTTAATTTATTATTATTAAAGATTTTTGTTTAACAATTATTGAGCAAAATTTATGCCCTACATTTACACTCTATTACTACTTGCACCATATTCTCAGAGTGTCGACACGTAATTTATGACTAATGACTATACATGTGGCCTATAGTCATGCATTCTATAGTCTATATAGTATGGTGTATGAGATAAATACTCTCATTTTCTTGTTAATCCGACTTATTAAATTTGGTCCATTTTTATTTTTGTCTTGACTAATATTTTTTAAAATTTGCATTTAAATATTAAATTTATTTTTTTATTTCAATCAATTATTTCTTTCACTTGCTTTTAAAATATATTCTTTTCTATTTTATTCAAACGTCTTATTTAATTTTGCACACTTAATGATAAACTATTTCAATCCTAAGTGTATTTAACTGTGCTTGCATTGATTAAAAATTATAATAGATCATGATATTGATAAAATTTACATCCAAACGAATCAAACAAAATTCACTTGACTATGTTTTAACTTATAGATTCAAAATAAAATACAAACTAAGAGTGATTGGTAAATAATATCAAAAAATAAATGGCACATTTAATAAGAATAAGAGGAAGTACATTTTAATTATCATTTTTTTTTCCATTATTCTTTATTCTATCTCATTTATATTTGTGGTATGTTTGCTAGAAGGTAATAAAATAGTGGGAATGATATTGAAAAATATTAGGGTAATTTTGGAAAGAAAATCTTTTGACAAGTTAAATAGTCATGTTTGTCCTCATCCAATCATCCCATTTTCTTCACAACATTTACTTCAATGCATTACAATATGAAAATGTAGTAAAAGATGATAATCGAATATTATTAAAAAAAAATTATTATGATCAAAGTTTCATTACTATGGGCATAACATGGTACATTTCATGAAACTTTACACAATAAATCACTTTCATTACCATCGTTTAGTATCAACAACCAAACGAACTGTTAAAGTTATAATTAAGTTATTTCTCTGAGATAGATAGAGTAGTTAAATATAATGCATTCTTGTAAACTAAATTCAAGATAGGTATTTTTTTAACAAAATAACTTTTATAATAATTTTTCTCAAAAAAACTACCTTATATGATCATTTTTGTTCAAGCTACCACTATTTTGGAAGCATCGATGAAAATTTTATTGTTATGCGTATTAAGAAAAAGAGAAAAAAGGGAGGAAGACTTATTTTACGAGGTAAAGTGCTGATCAAATATTAGCAATGATGGAGAATCGAGTCTTGTCACAATTGAAAAAGTACTATCTTTTTCAGATAAGATTTTGGGATCGAATCTCACCTAACTCTACCCTTTCTTCAGCCCAACATGTAATTCGATAAGATTGAGTTTCACAAGAACTAAAAAATAACAATGTTATTGATATGAAATTTTATTTTAACCGCTAGTAAACAATTTACATATGGATGCAGGTTGAACTCAAAAAAGCTAGTTCAATCATTTAGCCAATTGTCACGCAATAAAGAACAAAATATGTCAAGAATGTATGTCTAACGCTACCAATATTAGAAAATTAATCCTCTAAAAATGTTATTAATCAAACATGCTCTTTGTTAACCTCAAACTTATGTTATATCAGTTAACTATCTTTTTAGGGAAATTCCACATTGTAACCCTGAGGGTATTGGGTTTTCCACGTGGTAACCAAAGTTTTTTAAAAATCCATACGGCAACCCTAAGGTTTACCCAATTCATTCTCTATGACCTTTTTATATAGAAAATGTTTTAAAACGTTAGTTTAGGGAACTTAAAGCATCCTGTACAGCAATACAAATTCAAAAATCCCTTAATTCCCCAATTGAACTCTCCCAACATCACATTTCCCCCACACCCTAATTCCCCTAAATCCCCGAATTTGAAACATAAATTCAATGAAACCTATCTCCAAAGATCATAAACAAAAGAAACACCCCTTTGCAATTGGGTATGATCTTACTTTCTAGAAATTACAAACAACAGAAAAGGCAAACCACTAATTTTAAACAAACTTCATTACTAGTTTCTCTAACTCTTCAATCTTACTAAGCAGTATTTGAACACTCCTTTGCAATTGAGTATGATCTTCATGAGGGTTGAACTCTCCACCAACTCTAATTAACTTCTTATCTTCAACCCATTTAAAAAGATTGCAAAACTTACATTTGTAGTACATACAACTAGGATTTGCTTCTGAATCTGAAACTTTAATCTCAGCCAATCTTTCTAGTGTCCAATTATATTTCCTTGCTCAAATCCAAACTACTTAGTTGTTACTTCTAAGAGAAGTTGAAGAAATTCAAAAAAAAAATCATTTTAAGCACAATGGATTGAAGAAGGAATCCTAATTTGATACTAGGAGAATTAAAAATACTTAGGTTTGAAGTTTAGGGAAAAATGTTATTTGGGGGGAAGTTAGGGTTTATGTCTTGGGAGAAATTCATGTTACTGATGCAATGTGATCTGATGAATGGTTTAAAAAGGCGTACAAGATGCTTTATGCTCCTTAAACTAACGTTTATAAACGTTTTCTGTGTAAAAAAACATAACCTAAATGTACCTTGAACCTAAATTACTCTAGATCTCAAATTGTCATTTTATTGATAGGTCAATAAAGTTGTTTGATTCTGAATTCATTGGACATGGAGTTAATTACAGATTCCTTGACTATAAGAGAATTCCTTTGAACCATAGTCAAATTAGGATCATTCCCATTTAAACTAGATAACAAGTATAATTACTAAGCATATTAAACAATTCTAAACAAGCAATTGTAATCCTAGACATATTGACAAACATAAGTAAGTTTTTTAAATGTTAAAAGGACATTGAGTCTTGTTAAACAATAAGCCATGTCGCATGGGTATGATATCTCTTTTAGAGTTTTTCATGTTAAACTTATCAAAAATCTTATCCAAACAATCTTCTTGACTAAGTTTAATATTTCTTTTGGATCTAACTCTAAAGATCACTACAACAAAATTAACTTTTTGTGACATAAGATTTCATGGAAGTTAAATAAATGTCATCGATTAATATTTTTAGTGTAATAATTATTGGTTTTTATTTTAAATTTCACTATGAAGTGATTTAGTGACACTTTTGCCTTTAGTGACATATCTAAATGTTACTATAATCTATATTGGCATTTATGAGAAATGTCACTAGTAACTATGTTGTAAAAAGCTTTGTGTGATTTTTTATTATGTAGTGACATTTAAATTAAATGTCACTAAATATATCCCACTAAAAGTATATTATGTTGTAGTGGATCCTAATACAATGTATGTATTCAACCTCTCCCAAGTCTTTTATGGACAACAAGTTTTAAGTCAATCCTTACTAACTTAATCATTAAAATAGTGTTTCCTATTAGTAGTATGTCATTTACATATAAAACAAGCAAGGCAATGTTACTTCCACTCAACCTCTTGTAAACACAAAATTCCTCTTTATTTTTAAGAAAACCAATCCATTTGCTTGCCTTTTCAAATCATAGGTTCCAACTCCTTGAAGCTTATTTTAGACCGTAAATGACCTTTTAAGCTTACAAAAACCTTTAGATTATTTAATATAAATTGTAGCTGGAGCGGCAATCTCAATACGTAATTAACATTAATGATAATGTTTACAATGATAATACGGAAAATACCTATCACCTAAAGCATTTAAAAACTAAAAACTTGTTTATGACTAACGATAAATATTACATCAGAGTTGGAAAATGAATACATATAGTTTGTTCTAACAATACATAATAATTAAAATTAAATATGTCAAGATCATACATCAAGTGAATAGCAAAATGAAGTTAAGTCCTCGATAGCATAAATAAATTATAGTTGCGGCCTAGATCGGAACTTGAAACTAAATCCTATAAATGATGTCATCTATAATACGAATGACAACCAATTGAATCGATTAGTGCTTAACTGAGCATAATTTCTTATCCAACTAAAACGACGAAAATTATACTCTACATCTATTAAATAATAATTTCAGTACGTACTTATAATTAAGTGACATCACTGTATACTTTTACAATATTCTTTCCCTATTCCGTAATTTTAAGTCATTAAGATATCATTCTCAATCCTGGCAGAATTACATTACCGACACTTAGTGCAATTTCGTAATCTTATTACTAAAGCAAGTTCACTTAGTTAATACTAATAATCATATAATAGCATCAATATTAATCAAGTTTATCACTAATCACTAATCAACTAACACAACTTTATGACACCTGATATATGTAAGCATCTGCAAAATTAGAGCCAAAGCCCTACATTTAACTGTGGTGGGAGTCGTCGCCCCTCCAATACAATAATACTCGAGTTTCTACAGGATACGTAGCTAACCCCCTATCTTACACTATATTAATACTCATAATTTCACAAAAGCACATCATATTTTTGTTACTACAAGTTGACTTTAAGTTTGACCAACTTAGGTGGTAACTTTCTTTATTGAATATTGTTACTAATCATAAACATTAAATTTACCATTATGCCCTTAAATTTTTTTATAAATTAAATTTTATTTATAACTTTCTATTTAATAGGACACTTGTTAAATACAAATAAATTCACAATAAAAATTTAATATCCTATTAATAATCTCCAAATTAACGTTTTTCACAAGTAACTACTAAAATCTATTTCTGATAACACCCTTGAATTTCCAACCCTCTATACGAAACAAAAACCACAAGGGAATAGAGGAAATTCGGGTATTACATTAAAATAAAATAAAATTTAAAATGAATAAAGAAAGAAAAAGGTTAAAGTTTGATTGATTTAATTAAAGGGATTTGAAAACTTCCATGCAAAATTGTGCGGAAATTTCGACAGCATCATCCTTAAATTTGGACACACTAAACAAAAAACAATTAATAAAACATAATAAAAAAGAGGTATTATTGACCTTGTAACAAAATATAACAGTGGAATGATCATCGCCTAATTCTCGGTCGACATGCTAAGCATTGATCTTGGTTCTAATGTAAACGCTTGAGTTTGAAGAAAGAAAGAGAATAATAAACTATTTAAATCATATAAACCACAAAAATAATGCAGTGAAAATAACTCATACAAAGGAGGACATGTACCTCAAACTCAAAACATAAACTTAATTAAAAAGAAACTACATGTAGATAATGATTATTGTACACTTTAAGATTCTCACTCATTGCAAAGAAGCTCCATCACTTGTGATTTTTATCTATAATATCCCCGCTGCTCAACATAAGATTAGAGACCAACGTGTCATAGCAGGGCCATCAAAGATAAGCCATCAACAATAAAAACAAACAATACACATCAGTAACCAACGAATTTATGGTAGTTAGAACCACAGAACAAGTAAATAGAACAATAACATTGCACGACATAAAGATTCAACTCATCTATCTAAACACTTCCTATTTACTCCACGATTTCCTTTTCGGAATATCTAATCCCTCAAAGAATTTTCAAGAGTAGTGGATCTTTTCTCTACTTTATGGAATAGTGACAAGACCAAGGGTGTTATCGGCTATCCGGCGCCCATGGCAAAGTATGAGCTCATACCCCCTCCAGCTGAACCTCTCGGAACCTACCTTCGGGAAAATAAATCACACTAGGATACCAATCCAGTGAACAAGCCACCATACTGGAGTTTGCAAAGCCCGCATGGTAACACCTCGACCAAGGGGCAGTATCGGCCATTCGATGCCCAATGACAAAAGTATGCTCATTACCCCTATACAGTGATCCCGTCAGATCTCACATAGGGGACTACTAAATCAATCGGACATAATCCAGTTGAGTCACGCCAACTAATCATAATCTAATGCTTTATCAAGTGGGAATAACTCCCACTTTCTACGATTAACGAGTGCACTAGGATAGCAAAACCCACTAAGCACTCAAACAAAATACGAAAATCACCTATAAATGAGTCATTCTAACACCAAGTAAGACATAATCCAGTTCTTAAATAAATAAGGGGATGGTGCCCGCCTTCTACTAACATTCTTATTCTTTAAACTATTATAAGCTCAAGGATTTCATAATCGATAGCTCTTCATGTAAAGTTTACTCAATAAGTACCTCATAGTTTCGATATAATACATATTATCAAAATAAACAATAATGTCTTAAAGAAAATTTCATATAAAGGTTATTTGTTGCGTGAACGTACTTAAAGTTGCTGATATTCTACAAAAGTCAAAACAATCACTAATACAGGGTTTTATAACCTCTTACGAAGTGAACACCTACCAAATATAAAGTGGGTCTTATAAGTTTATTCTCATTAAGAGCTACTTAATACTATGAAAAGTACCGTTTTAATCATCCACAAGTTTTTGCACATTAATACATCTAAGCATTCATCAACGCATACTTAAGCTTTGCTTATAAACAACGTGCTATTCAAGTTCATAACTTAAAAGGCCTATTTAGACCAAAAAACTACGCAAATAAATTCAATTATAAAGCATATTATAAGGAAAATTATGTTGTGAATATATTAAAGGTGTGACAATCCAAATTGAAATATTGATGTGATTCACATTATTTAATTAATATTATAGATATTGCAAGGATATAAAAATAACTAAGACTCATTATTCGAAGGATCATAGTAATACTCATAATATTAATAATGACAACAAGTCAACTAAATATTGCCCATAACTCTAATCAACTTCCACATCCATAAGCTCTCATATTCGGTCAAATGAAGTGCATTTAGTCTTTACCCATCCAACATCAATTTAACAACTCATTTAACAAAGTAAGACGACATTTCAACCTAAAGCTATAAGGAAAAGTGTAGAAATACAAAGAAATGGTCGAATGCAACAAGAGAGGGGGTGAATTGTTGTGTATTAAGCTTAAGATTTTTGACTCTAATTTTGCGGAATTATAACAAGAAAATAAAATTTAAACTTAAAGTGAAAAAGATAAAAGGAGACAAAGATTTTACGTGGAAACCTTCTTGGCCTAATAAGAAGGAAAAAACCACGACCCCCCGGGATTTCAAAATTCTTACTATGTTTTAGGCAATCAATTACAATCACATAAAACAATTTGCTTCACTTGAAGGTTCTCTATTCTAGGCCTATTTCTCTTTCTCTTCTCTTTCTCCTTCTCTTTCTCTTCACATGCTTCTCTTGAAGCTTCTCTATTCCCCTAGACTTCCCTTAAGTCTAGTTACAACAAAACACTCAATTACCCTTACAAGGCCAAATTCTCAAGAGGATAAAAATTAAATAGTTGCTTAAGAAAAATATAATAAATTAATTGGCATTAAATAGCTGAAAATATTTTCCTTAATTGATCTCCCTTTTTGGACACTCTTGGATTCAATTCGGTTTAGGCGTAGTTCCTCCTATTTATAATGGAACAGCTGCAACTTTCTTTGGCAAAATAACTTCCACTAACTTACTTGTTCCTAAAGCAAAAGATAGTGGAGAACCAGAAATAGAACCGTTTACCATCTGCTAAAATTAGGAGACGGTTCCTTCAAGCTAAAAATAGCATAGGAGTTCAATGAAGATCCTATATAAAAGGAGACCTTTTCTCAACAAAGAATAAGTCTTAGGTTGTTTTTAGATGACTAAAAATAGTTTTGCCAACCAACTTATTAATTAATTAAGCAATTAATTCTTAACCTTTACATCAACTTAAAAACAGAAAATAAATTATTAGCAGTTTTCCAGCCGATGTCTTCTCCAGACTTGCAACGTAGGAACAGTGTACTGTCTCCATCTACAACTTCCGTCAGATTGTCAACTTTGGGAACAGTAGACAGCCTGTCTACTTTTAACATCCTAAGCATTTATCTAACTTCTTGGATATTTACGACACGTACAACCTCCACGAACCAAGTCATAGGCTTCATCAACGATTTTAACAAAATCGGATATTTACCTACAAAACAATCTCTAAAACATGTTTGTTTATTTAAAAGCGAAGTCATCATCAAAACCTGAGAGGCCAACAAATTCCCCCTTTTTGATGAAGACAAACTTATAAACAAACATAAATAAAATAGAGTAAAACAAAATTCTTAGAGCATACTAGAGATTAAAGCAACTCTAAATAACTTAGTAAATTAACTTGTTACATTAAAATTTACCAAGCACTCATAGTAAAACAGTTTACTCCATATATAAAAACATAATATCAAATAAAAAAAGTTAACACAAATCCTTAAGTATTTAAAATGTGACTAGAATAATTAATCAAGATATTCATAAACTCAATTAGGAACAACACAGAGTTTAATCCTAGCATAAACATGATTAGCACATGATCAGAATAACAATCATCATAATCAGAGTTATATCACATTAACTTCCATTATTGGAGCAATATAAATCAATTAGAAAGATATGGAGACTTGTGCATTCACAACTTCTCTTAAGTTTGTGCAATACCTTCCCCCTTTTGTCATCAATCAAAAAGAAGTGGGATAGTCAAACCACAGCGCAAACCATATAGATATTGCCATTGAAGAAGATCAGAAACAGTAAATAAAGCAAGCACCATGTAATGCAATCCAAATATGCATATTGTTAATATCACAGACCAATATAAAGCAAAGAAATTGTAGTAGCTGTTTCAACAAAAAAGATACAACCTTGTACCCTAGATGGTACAAAAGAAAAAAGTGTTTGATAAATTTTGACTGATAGATAGTAAGGCCAACAAATGATCATTAAATTATGTGGGAAGAGGAATCAAGGAGCAGTCTCATCTTCATCTATGAACTCAGTCTGCACTTCAACTGTGTCCATCTTGGCACCAAGACGGTTCTCCATCTGGATGAGCTGATTAGTGATTGAGGCAAGTGAGACACGAGTTTCATCTTGAAAAGCAAAGAATTGAGACTGTAGGTCATTGAGCTTAGAGAGGATGGAGTCTAGAGAAGCTGCAGGAACAGAATTAGAGTTAGCACAGCCTATACCTGGTGAAGTGTGTGTTGGAAATGGTGGTGGTGTAGACTGTATAGGTGATGGTGGTGGTGATGGAATTTGATGTGATGGTGGTGTGGCTGGTTTGGGAGAAGGAGGTGCATATTTGTAGGTTCAAGGATGTTGTGAGAGGTGATGTCATCATCCATAACAACCTTACGTTTTGAAGCCAACCTCCTACTTGTTCTCTGTATTAAAACTGACTGCTTCTTCATAGTCATCTCAACCTCCTCATCACTAGAGTCACTACTTAGAGTGTAATCATCATTATCCTCCATAGCATCTCCTTTCTCTTTTGCTTCCCCCTTACTAGCTGCTTCTCCTTGTTCCCTAGTTTTTGCTGTTTCAGTGGTTGCAGTGGGAACAGACTCCTGCTCCTTTTCTTCCTCAACTAGTTGTTCCTTTACTTCCTCAACCTTCTCCTCTTCTGATTCAACATCATTAACCTCTTCCACAGCATGTACCAGTATCCCTTCATCATTCAATTTTAGGTGCAGATTGTGTAAGCATTTGGCACCTATTTTCGTATTAGGACCCATAGGGAACTGTAAGCCATCTAGAGGTACACCAAATTTTATGAAAATCCATGTCAATAGCCCTCCATATCCAATAAAACTTCCCTTTTCAATGCAGTCCGACAGATGAGAAATCATCAAGGAAGGAAAGTTTATTTTAATATGATTGGCCATGCAATAGATCAAAGTGGCATCACGTAGACTAACTTCACTTCTTTTGGAGTTTCGTGGTAAGATGAATCTACGTGCAATATTATACAACAATTTATGCAAAGGAGACAGGATGTTGTGGCTTATTTTCCCTTTCTTCTGATCAATTCCTAAGAATTTTAGAACAGTTCTTTCATTAATCCCAAAAAACACTATTTTTGAGCCAACATGATAAGTGTCAAATCCAACAGCAGGAATATTGAACCATTCCCCCAACATAACACTATTAAATTCTATTTTTATATCCTTAATAGTGCTAGAACACACCCCACAATCAATAGAAAAATTTAAAATAAATTCACGCATTAGGTTAGGAAATATTGGGTTGCAACTGAAATCGGACATCAATACTTCCCAGTTTTGATTTTGTAAAATGGCATGAAGTTGTGGAAAAGGATTAGTGTCATACAAGTACTTGTCTAAACCAAACCCTACAGAAATTTCCTTTGAAACTTCTTTAGCACTATCGGGATCAGTAATCTTCGAACGTTTGGTTGGTCTAGATGATGAACCACCTTTTGGTGTGGAGATCTGGCGTTTTGTTCCTGCATGTGTTGTGGATGGTATAGGGGTTTCATTTTTGGTTTCAGTAGATGAGGATGGTGGAGCATCAATCTGTGGTGAAGGATGAACCACCTTAAGAGGTTGCGATTGAGAAATTTTACAGGATTTCGGTGTTTTCCTGTTCATTTTCTTGCCGGAGTTTTTGGTGTTTTCATTGTGATTTTGAAGGTGTACTGAGAGAGGGAAGATGATGAGTGATGTTTGCTGAGGAAAGCAAGTAATGCGTGAGAGGTGTGATGTGAGGAAGAGGGTTAATATATGGGTGAAGGGACGGTTAACTAAAGGTTCAACTCTTTAATGCATTAATCATTTCAATTGAAATCAAATGGTTAATGAAGAGTTGGGGGACAAATTCATGGAATGAGTAAATAAATCCAATTCCCATTATTTAATTTTGAGTTGACCATATATTAGAAAAATATAAAACTTGAAAAATGATATTATTATATTATCTTAAAAAAATAATGAACACATGCTGCTTTGGTCTGATCAATTCAAAACATGCAATCAAGAAGACATTTATAGTACGAACTTTATCAACTGTATACCTGATTCCTTCAATAATTGATTCACAATCAAGATGTTGAGGTTGATTTAACCCTTTTCAATTTCATGATGCTTCATGGGGAATTCTTGCTATCAACTTTAGTGGAGCTTGATCATACCGAGTTTCAATCTCATCTTTTCATATTGTTCCCTTGGAAGCGGTTTAGTCATGATATCTGCAACTTGCTCATTAGTGTTAACATGCTTGACTATTATATTTTTGTTTTCTACATTGTCCTTAAGAAAATGATGTCTTATATGTATGTGTTTAACCCTAGAATGATGCACTGGATCTTTGGATATGCATATGGCACTGGTATTATCACAATAAATAGGAACACATTCAAATTTAATACCAAAATCTCTTAGCTGCTGTTTTATGCAAAGCATTTGGGAACAGCAAGCTGCTGCTGCTACATATTCAGCTTCAGCAGTGGATAATGCTACGGTGTTTTGTTTCTTGGAGCACCATGACACTAAACAAGAGCCAAGAAATTGTACCAATCCTGAAGTACTTTTTCTGTTCACAAGATCTCCAGCATAATCTGCATCACTAAAACCTTTCAAGTCATAGACATCACTTTTAGGGTAAAATAGGGACAAGTCATCTGTTCCCTTTAAATATCTCAGGATTCTTTTTACTGCTATAAAATGTGACTCTTTGGGGTTAGACTGAAATCTAGCGCATAAACCAACACTAAATGAAATATCAGGTCTGCTTACTGTTAGATATAATAATGAACCGATCATACCTCGATACATTGTTTGATCTACATTAATCCCATTTAAGTCTTCATCTAATCTAACATTTGTAGCCATGGGTGTATGGTTGGTCTTAGCGTTGTTTAGTCCATACTTCTTAAGAAGTTCTTTTATGTATTTTTGTTGATGAATAAAAATATCATTTTCAGTTTGTTTAATTTGTAAACCAAGGAAGAAATTTAATTCTCCCATCATGCTCATTTCAAATTCTGTTCCCATAAGGTTGGCAAATTCTTTACATAACAAATCATTGGTAGCACCAAAAATAACATCATCAACATAAATTTGAACAACCAAAATATCAGAACCTTTATTCTTAAAGAATAAGGTTTTGTCGATTTTCCCTCTAACAAAGTTGTTTTGAATCAAAAACTTTGACAGTCTTTCATACCATTGCCTATGAGCTTGCTTCAAGCCATATAAAGCTTTATCAAGCTTGTAGACATGATCAGGACAAGAGGTATTTTCAAAACCTAGGGGTTGTTCAACAAAAACTTCTTCATCAAGAAAGCCATTTAAAAAGGCACATTTCACATCCATTTGATATAATTTAAAGTTCATGAATGCAGCAAAATAAATTAAAATTCTAATAGCCTCTAACCTTGCTACCGGAGCAAAAGTCTCGGTGTAATCAATACCTTCTTGTTGGTTGTACCCTTTGACCACGAGCCTTGCTTTGTTTCTTACAATTATTCCGTACTCATCTAGTTTGTTCCAAAATACCCATTTTAAACCAATTACCTTTTTGTGTTTTGGTTTGGGCTCTAAGTGCCATACTTTATTTCTTCCAAATTCATTCAATTCATCTTGCATGGCTACTATCCATTCGGAATCTTTTAGAGCTTCCTCATGGTTTTTGGGTTCAAGTGATGATAGGAATGCAAAGTGTGCATAAAAGTTTCTAATTTGGAATCTGGTTTGTGTTCCCTTATTCATATCACTTACAATCAAATCAAGAGGATGGTAACTTTGATATTTCCAAGGCTTAGGCACAAATTCTCTTGTGGGAATAGTAGCATGTTCTGGTTCAACAACTTGATTGACATTCTGTTCAGCTACTGGATCAGCTTGCTTGTCTGTGGGTACAGCTGGATTGGGAACAGTTTGCTGGTCCTGGTGTGATGGCAGTTCCTGAACTTGATCAGTTCTTTCTGTATCTTCTTGTATTGGCTGTTCACCTGCTGTTCCTTGATCTAGCATTTTCATTTCTTCATCATCGTCTTCTAGATGAGCAAGACCTATTTTGACATTGTTGATATCCTGTCCACTTGTTGAAAAGTTAGTTTCATCAAAAATGATGTGAACTGACTCTTCTACACACATTGTTCTTTTATTATAAACTTTGTAAGCTTTACTATGTGATGAGTAGCCAAGAAATACTGCTTCATCACTTCTTTCATCAAACTTGCCTATATTTCGTTTTTCATTAACATGAACAAAGCATTTGCATCCAAATATACGAAAATAGGAATTGTTTGGTTTAACACCTTTAAGCAATTCATAGGGTGTCTTTGAAGTGATTGGTCTTATTAATACACGATTCATAATATAACAAGCAGTATTAACGCCTCGGCCCAAAAATTTCTAGGTAGACCGCTAGCAATCAACATGGTTCTGGCCATTTCTTCTAAAGTTCTATTTTTCCTTTCTAGCACTCCATTTTGTTGTGGTGTTCTTGGTGCGGAAAAATTATGATTAATTCCATGTGCATTGCAATATATTATAAAGTTTGAATTTTCAAATTCTTTTCCATGATCAGACCTTATGTGAATTATTTGATTATTGGTAGATTTTTGTATTTTGTTTGCGAAAGAAACAAACTCATCAAAAGCTTCATCTTTGCTTACTAAAAATAAAGTCCAAATGAATCTACTATAATCATCAACAATGACAAATACATACTTTTTGCCGCTACGGCTCCGTATTCTCATAGGTCCACATAGATCCATATGAATTAATTCTAGCGGTCTAGAGGTAGTCATCATATTCTTTGATTTAAAAAATGACCTTACATGCTTTCCTTTAGCACAAGGATCACAAATTTCATTCTTAAGGAATTTTATAGCTGGTAGTCCTCTAACTAGGTCTTTTGATCTTAATATATAACTAGCATGACCTAGACGCTTATGCCAAAGTAGTGGGTCTTCTTCTATAACACTTAAACATGTTAGACTGGTTTGGGGAACAGTGTCCAGGTCCACTATATAAATGTTCCCTTTTCTGATTCCCTCGAGCACAGTGTCTCCTGTGTCGTTCCTAGAAATTATGCATCGTTCAGAAGTAAACTTAACAGAGTTACCTTTATCACAAAATTGAGAAATACTTAGAAGATTGTGTTTTAAATTCTCGACTAAAAATACATTGTCAATGGCATGGGAACTTGACCTTCCAACCTTTTCTTTGGCGATTATCTCACCCTTCATATTGTCACCGAAGGTTACCGTTCCCCCATATGCTTCAAGTGAGAGAAATCTAGATTTGTCACCCGTCATGTGCTTAGAACACCCACTGTCGAGATACCATGAGTTGTTCCCCCTCACTTGAACCTGCAAAGCAAATTAATGGTTAGGTTCAGGAACCCAGTCATCCTTGGGTTCCCTGTCGATAATACATGAATCATATTTCTTAATCAAGTGAGAGAAAGCAAGTTTATATTGATGATTTGAACATCTTTGGATATCCTAAAGAGCTTGAACACACTGCAAAATACCTGATGAAAGAATTTGAAATGAAAGAGGATATAATTGCAGTTTACGTTGATGATTTGAACATCGTTGGAACTCCTAAAGAGCTTTAACAAACTGCAAAATACCTGATGAAAGAATTTGAAATGAAAGATCTTAGGAAAACAAAATTTTGCCTTAGATTACAAATAGAGCACTTAAGGGGTGAAATCCTTGTGCACCAGTCCAACTATATAGAAAAAGGTTCTAAAAAGATTTTATATGGACAAAGCTCATCCGATGAAGTCTCCAATGATGGTGCGATCATTAAAACTAAAAGATGATCTATTTCGACCTTGTGAAGAAGACGAGGAGATTCTTGGCCCTGAAGTACCATACTTAAGCGCAATTGGAGCTCTGATGTATCTTGCTAATAATACAAGACTTGATATTGCTTTCGCTATTAATTTATTAGCTAGGTATAGTAATTCACCAACAAAGAGACATTGGAGTGGGATAACATTTGTTGCGTTACCTTCGAGGAACTAAAGTTCTGGGATTATTTTATCGATCAAAGCAAGATGCTACTCTTGTTGGATTCACATATGCTGGATACTTATCAGATCAACATTAGGCTAAATCACAAAATAGATATGTATTCACATATGGAGGTACACAGTATCTTGGAGAGCCACAAAGTAGACACTGACCGCTACATCATCAAACCATGCAGAATTGATCGCCCTTTATGAAACAAGTAGAGAATACGTTTGGTTAAGGTTAGTAATTGATCATATTAGAATGTGGGATAAACACGATAACAAATTCTCCACCTATAATTTATGAAGACAAAACCGATTGTATTGAACAAGTTAGTTAAGGCTTCATAAAAGGGGATAGAACCAAACACATAGCACCAAAACTTTTCTTCACACATGACCTCTAGAAATATAAAATAGTAAAAGTCAAACAAATTCAATCAAGCGAAAATCATATTGATTTGTTCAAAGTCCCTTCCATCAAAGAGGTTCGAACAACTTGTACATAAAATTGGAATGTGTCATGTACAAGATATTTGTTGAACTCCGGGGGAGAATCATACCCACTACACTCTTTTCCCCTTCGTTTAGGTTTTTATCCCTTCGGGTTTTTCCTGACAAGGTTTTTAATGAGGCAATATTAAGTAGATTTATTGTAATAATATTTTACTATTTTTCATAATTAGAATGCATGTAAGGGGAGTGTTAAAATATAATATAAAAGGTAATTAATAAATTAACCCTAATATGAATGCATTTCAATATAATTATAGGTAAATTTGCCTATAAATATGAAAATTACCGATATAAAAAATACCAATAAATAAAATCTTTCTCTATCTTCTAATTTTTTAGTTATTCTACTTCCTTCTTTTATCTGTAAGTTTTAACGGTAACAACTATTAAACGAGTAGATAAATTATTGGGGAAAAAAAAAATCTGGGATACTACAAAGAAAATGGAAACACAAGCCGAAAGTAATTCAGGCGATGACATTTCCGCCATTAAAGAACTTCGTCAACAGCTCGAAAATCGCATTGAAATTCGTCACAAGGAACAAGAAAACCTAATTTCTTCACTCCAAACCCTAGTTCCTGACCTCGTTTGTTCCCTAAATCTCTCTCTTCAAGTTATCTCCACCTTCAATGGCCGTTCTTTTACTCCTCTTACTCCAAACCCTAACCCTAACCCTAACCCTAACACTCCTCGTTCTCTCCACCTTAAAAAAGCTACCTTTACCAAGCAACAGCCTCCTTCGTCTACCAAAAGAGTCGCAAAATTAGAATCTAGAACTTTCCGAACTGATGAGGAAAGCTCTGGGAATCCGATGTTGGTGGTACGGTCAATGGTTGCGGCCTGTTTACTCGAAAGAGTTCCTTTTAGTCCAATTGATTCGTCGACGGTGCTACGGAAGTTGGAAAATGATGAATCGATAAGGACGAATGAAAAGCAGGCTCTTCAAGATGTTGGGGGTGAATCTGGAGCAATTTTAGCCGTTGAAATGGGTTTGAGATCAATGGGAGAGGATAATGGAAGTGTTGAATTGGAGGAGTTTGTTGTGAGTGGAAAATCTAGGGTTATGGTGATGAATATTGATCGTATGAAGCTTACGAAAGAGTTGCCTGAGAGTAATATTAGGGTTTCCGATGTTACTAGTAACAAGGTTTATGAGTCGGAGGCCAATGGGGCGGGTATGGCGGTGATGCCAAGAGGTGGAATTCAAGAGGTGTGGAACATCGGGCCTGGGGATCCACATATGCAGGGGATGCCACCAATGTTTCCTGGGCCGATGATGGGCGGGCCTAGAGGTGGTCCTGGTCCTAGAGGAATGGGAATGATGGGGATGCATAGAGGGATGGGCATGCCACCTCATCATAGGCCACCTCCCTTTGGATCAAATGGTTCAATTGGTGTGCTGAATGCGGGTGTACCTGTTAAGCAGACATCGGAGGAAGATGTTATGAAGGATCTTGAGGCGTTGTTGAATAAGAAGTCTTTTAAGGAAATGCAAAAGTCTAAGACTGGTGAGGAGTTACTTGACCTTATTCATCGACCGACTGCCAGAGAAACCATGGTAGCCGCAAAGGTGATTATATTCTCACTCTTACTGTCGGTTTAGTTGGATTCATGGTTTATTGCTTGTATACTCAACCTAGATGATTGTTGGCATTGTTGGAGCTGCTTGTATTGCTTTACCATTTCCGTATGTATACTTGAACTAACTGTGAGTATGTAATTTAGTTGCATTTATGCTCCATCACTCGTATGAGGCCCTAGATGATTGTTGGAATTGTTGCAGCCTTCTATGTTGCATCACCATTTTCATATTATATTCTTGTACTTACTGCGGATATGTAGTTTAGCTACGTTTGTGCTTCATTGCGTATATGTGAGCTAGGTGATTGTTGGAATTGTTGCAGCCGATTGTATTGCATTATCAGATTCATATTATATACTTGCACTTATTGTGGATATGTAAGCTGTATAACTTGTAAGCGTGACTTGGATGATTGTTCACATTGTTGCACCAGATTGTATTGATGCCATTTTCATTTCTTATTTAGGTAATTATTATTCCTATGTCCTTTAAGCTCACCGTAACGACTAAAGTTCTTGTAATTAAGGTTCTTAGTCCAAAACATTTTTGTTGTGCAGACTATATATATTTTTTTTTTCAGTATGTGTGCATTTCAAACCGCCTGAAGTGCATACATTAGGTAGTCTTGTATTCGGCGAGAGTACTATGAAGGAATAAAGACGAGAGTAGTATTAAAGAAGAATGGATGGAACATCTGATAATAGGGATGTTTGACATGATAATACTTTTTATAAAGTGAATTCCCTGAAAAGATTGAGCTGTTATGGTCGTAGCTGGGTAGCAAATGGCATAGGTGGGGAATCCCAAATGAGCTTAGCTTCTTCAAGAAATGTTGAAAATGCCCTTAATACTTTGATTGACTACCTACCTCTCATTTGTTTTCTCCATAGTGTAAAGATGCGGTGACGGTTGCGATCGCGGTAACGGAACGCTGATACGGTTATCATATCGTCTAAATATCGGTTGAAACCTTACGATATCCCGTAATGCGGCCCAAAATGCGGTTTTTTTATACCATTACAACGCGGGAAATATCGGTTCGTTTGTTTTGAAAACCTTTACAACGCGGCCATTGTGATGCGATGCGGCCTTATTTTTATTTTATGGTTTTCTCTCCTCCCTCCCCCATTCACTCATCATCATCAATCTTCTTGATTTTTTGAGTGTAGATACCCTCTATCATCACTCATTATCATCAACGCTTTCATCTTTCTCACTTGTATGAAGTATCAATTTGCTGTTATCTTTTGAATAGTTCTTGCTACTAAAATGAAGGATTGTGGTTCAAAATTTGAAGTGAATCACTTCATTACTTAAATTGATCTTAGGTAGAATTGGGTTAGGAGAGGTTAAGTATCTAATGATGGTTTCAGATTTATAGATATTTTGCCACCGTAAGTTGAGTAATTTCTTTTTCTCATAAGTTTTGCACTTAAAAAGGTAGAATTATGGCATTGTTTGGAACTGGGGAAATCGCAATGTGAGCATAGATTTACAGAAAATGCCTGCTTGTGAATGTATTTGATGTATATGAAAAGTTGCTTATACTTGAAGCCTCTAGAATATCTCACTGGTCTGTTGGCCTCCATGATCTGAATGAATTTTGCTTTGATTTTTGAGGTGTGAAATCTCATATACTTTTACGAGTTCACTCTTCGTAAAAAGTAGCTTGAGTCTTGGTTTCTCAGATTCTGGCATCTTATGTGATATTATTTCTTAGTTTGCTTATCGTTTACCTTTAGGTTGGTAGTGTAGTTGGTGATGAAGCATGTATATTTGCTTTATGTACCCTTGTTGCTCTACTTCTAGTGAATGTTTCACTTACTAGCTCAGCTCACAAAAAATACTATCAAAAGTTGAACGTAAAACTAAATATTTGGCTCAGAGCCAATGAGTTTGAGTATTATTCTATTGTAGACATTACAAGAGTAATTATAACAAATGATCTTAGTCGTGATACTCATGGCCTGGGTAGTATAAGATAATAATGGAGCCATGCAAATGGTAATGAGTTATGTGTAATTTTACATGGGAAGTCCATGTCAATATCCATGGAAAGGCTTACAAGCATGAGTTCTCTCATAAATTTTCATATTACTAATTACTTCTTAAAAATACATGTTTGTAATTGGAAACAACTTCTTTGTTAGTTTTATCACTAACAAAGGTAAAGTCGTGTATACTCGATCTCCCGAACCCCACTCTAGGTGAGACATGTTTGTGCATGGAGATGAATTTCGAACATTGGATGAGATTTTTCTTGTTAGGTCAACATACTTTCCCAAATCTTCTACCACTGTAATTAGAAATTGTATCTATTTTTTTCTTTTGCATGTCTGATTTGTCGGTGTTCTTTGATTTGTAAAGCATGTCGTATGGCCTGTAAACTGTGCTACATAGGGGATCATATGTGAGACGTTTTTAAAAGTCTTAAAGTATGCCTCTATGTGGTGAATATTATATATATTTTTTTTGCAATATGTTCCGTCTTTGGATGTATTATTTGTCAGGTTTCCTGAAAATTTGCTGCGACATACTGTTGCTGACTGTTTTATGAGGCTATATATGTGACATTGACACCGGTTGTTGATATTTCATTTCAGTTTAAGACAAAAGGTGGGCCGCAACTGAAGGAGTATTGTGCAGCTTTGACAAAAGAGGATTGTCGACATAAATCTGGATCATACATAGCATGTGAGAAGGTATGTCCACTACTCATTAGCTTGAGGTTAGACCTATGTGCATGCAATGAATTAATAGAAACACACAATGAGCAAGGTAAGAACATTACATAAAGAGAGATAGAACTAAATGTATTGTATTACATGAAGCACTAGCACTGGCACATGTCTATTGTCATTTGCAAAGGTATCTTTTGGACTTTGTGTTGGGTAATATGTGGTTGCCATATTCAGCTTGGAGTGTGAAGGGACAGATTATTCTAGGAGCTTTTAATCATTGTTAATCCAACTTCTAAGTTTTGTTTGTTTCTGCTACTAGCACATGACTTGTGTTTCATCAAGTCTCTAATTTATCTTAAGTATTGTTGTACCATGTTGGATAATTTGTAAGAGAATGAATTCTGACACCCAACAACTATCTTGATCCAGAAAAATTGTAAATATAGGTTTGTAGTTCAAAATGTCTTGTTTGAATGATTTCTAGGTTCGAGGTGTTTTTGGGGTCAAACACTCAACACACAAAAGGGAAATTTGAGAAATTTTGTGTTTATGTTTGTGGCAAAATTGATATATGCTTTTAGAGTCAAGAAATGAGCTCAAACCTTAGTTTTAAAAAGCGCGCCTCGCTTCGCGCCTTGTGTGCTTCGAGCTCAGGCTCGGCTGAAAATGCTGCGGCTAGGTGAGGCAAAGCCCACTACAAGAGGCGTGCGCCTTGGGCGCCTTGATGCGCTTCACGCTTTGTGCGCTCGGTGCGCCTCTTTGTTGGGTTAGGTAGTTAACTTATACTTGTTTGTTTGAAAAAGAAGAAAAACTCAAAACTTAAATTTACTTGAATATGAAGTTTGAAAAAAAGTTGCTTTTCTAAGAAAAACAAAAAGCATGCAAAGAAGAAAATAAATTTGGGAATTCTTCGTATCCTCATTATAATAGTTTTGTGCTATAGTGGTGTTTACCGCAAGAATAATAATTGTTTTTAAGCTTGTTGATACGAAAATATGAATATCGTGTTGCTTGAAGTATTATATATGTTCTAAAATTGATTGTTAAGCATTAGCGAAAAAGTGCGTCTCACATACAAAAAGCTCATGCCTTCGCCCTGCACTTTGCGCCTAGGCTCTAAGGGCCTTTACCGCCTCGGTGCGCCTCACTCTTCTTAAAACTAAGAACACAACATAAATCACATGTAATGGACTTGAGTTATGTGTCTTAAGAGTTAAGCTCATACATCAAAATTGAACTTGAATTAAGATACAAGATAAGATTGATAGAAGTTTTAGAAGGATAAAGCATATTCCAATTAATCATATAGCCAGTTGATCCATGATCAAAGAAAATAAAATTAACGATTTTCTTGATGAAAGAATCACAAAATTTTGAAAGAAGATAATTTACTTTTGACATATTTCATGAATCGTGAAAGTCTGAAGAGGCAAGTCTTTGTTCGAAAGATTTGTAGGTGGCATTATTCAGTTCCAAGAGTTTATTGAGATTCAAGAGCTTGATCTGATTTTAGCAAGTTTTCAATGATTTTGATACCAAAACCAGATTTTGGAGGATAAACAAAATTCCCAATGAGAAGTACTCTATTGCCTGTTTATAAGAACGAATGAGATGTCTAAGATTGCTCTAACTATCGAGGAATAAAACGCATGCGCTATACAATGAAGTTATAGGAAAGAATGATAGAGATACGTATCAGAAGATGTACCTCCATATCAAAGAACTAATTTGAATTTATATTAGAGAGATGAAGGCAATTGATCTTATGAGACAAATAATGGAGTACTGTAGGACTTAAAAAGAGACTTGCATATAGTTTTTATTGACTTAGAAAAAGCATAGGATAAGATACCAAGAAGTACTTTGGCGGGCAATGACAAAGAAGGATATTCCCATGATATACATTATTATAAAGCAGGATATGTATCGAGAAGTAAATATGAAAGTTACGACATGTGGAGCGTCAATAGTGGATGGCATTGTTTGGGTATTTCCTAAGCCCATTTCTTTTCACAACTGTCGTTGATGAGATAACTCGATCGGTACAAGGAGATGTGCCTTGATACATGTTATTTGTTGATGGCATTGTTTGGGCAGATGAGACCAGAAAGAGGGTAAATGCTAAGTTAGAATGATGGAGATAAGAGTTGGAGTTATGAGGTTTCAAATTAAGTTAGTCAATGCATAGTACATGTATTGTAATTTTAGCACAAATAAGATAACGAGAGACATTATAAAGGTAAAAGAAAAAAAATCGCTTTAAGTGGAAGTTGTATATTTTCAGAGTATTATGAACATCCAGCAGGATGTGACCAATATAATTATGTGTAATTGGCTAAAATAGAGTGACTATTGGAATATTATGTGATCTAGGTGTGCCCTTAAAGTGGAAGGGTAAATGTTATCGAATAACCATTACACCTGTTGTAAGACTGCTGCCCTAAGGGGACTTACAATCAACAATGAAGAACAAACAAAGGATTATATTGGGGCGTGGGAAATATTTTCAGAGTATTATGAACATCCAGCAGGATGTGACCAATATAATTATGTGTAAGTGGCTAAAATAGAGAGTGACTATTGGAATCTTATGTGATCTAGGTGTGCCCTTAAAGTGGAAGGGTAAATGTTATCGAATAACCATTACACCTGTTGTAAGACTGCCGCCCTAAGGGGACTTACAATCAACAATGAAGAACAAACAAAGGATTATATTGGGGCGTGGGAAATATTTTCAGAGTATTATGAACATCCAGCAGGATGTGACCAATATTATGTGTAAGTGGCTAAAATAGAGAGTGACTATTGGAATATTATGTGATCTAGGTGTGCCCTTAAAGTGGAAGGGTAAATGTTATCGAATAACCATTACACCTGTTGTAAGACTGCCGCCCTAAGGGGACTTACAATCAACAATGAAGAACAAACAAAGGATTATATCGGGGCGTGGGAAATATTTTCAGAGTATTATGAACATCCAGCAGGATGTGACCAATATAATTATGTGTAAGTGGCTAAAATAGAGAGTGACTATTGGAATATTATGTGATCTAGGTGTGCCCTTAAAGTGGAAGGGTAAATGTTATCGAATAACCATTACACCTGTTGTAAGACTGCCGCCCTAAGGGGACTTACAATCAACAATGAAGAACAAACAAAGGATTATATTGGGGCGTGGCAATGTTGAACAAAAGGAACAATTTTTGTGTTTTTTTTTTTTTTATTTTTTTAATCTAAATGTCCGACAATAAGAATGGAAAGATAGGATAAAGATTTGAAGAATCCAAGTAATTTGATTCAATTAGGGCTTAACCATCTTTGAGTGTTGATAAGATAACATTCATCAATGGCCTCCAAAGACCACTAAATTTAGCTATTTCTTTGTAGCACAACTAGAGTAGTGGACATCCATTAACTTTCTTTGAATCCACAAAATAATTAACACCCTTGAACACAAACACCCACGCTAACAATGAATGTTAAGCTAGGTTCTTACTTTCTCTCAATTGGTCCCAATCCAAGGAAAAATTGAAAAGATAAAGGTTTTGTAACACAGTTTCTTTTTTTTTAATCAAAAATTCAACTTCACTTTGAAATGAAATACAAGCTAACTATTTATTGAAAAACTAAAATAGAAAATAACTTCTAAAATTCCTAAACCCTAAATGGTGCGCACAGTTTCTACAAACAAACCGTGTAACTTCCACTAACAAATAACTACTCTTCTCCATGTCCTCTATGATGCATGTAACTTCCAAACATGATCTTTCACTTTTACCATGATGTCCCAACTTCCTTCCATGATGAAATAACTTCTAGGCATCATCTCCACTTCTAGGTAGTTGGAGGTTTTTTTGAACAAGGGGGGCGGTTATTTAAGTATGTAGGCTGTTCTTGGGCAAGTGGGTGGTGGTTGCATGTTGTTCCGTAGTCCCACTTCTTGTTGAGCTGACAGGCGGCATATAGATGGTGAAATTAGTTTTCTTCCTTTAATGTGTGCATTGGACTAGTTCTTGGTAGCTCTTTGCTTTGACTTCTTTTGCTAATTATGCACCTCTATTATAAACCAGCGTATGCAAAACACACGGAACTATATTCTAACACACTTAACTAAATTAAACGAACTTAGAAAAATAATCTAACAAAGTATTGCAATAACAAATAAACAAGCCTTTCAAAATCCTACTTAAAAACTAAATAAGTAAACTAAACTTTATCATAAAAACTAAGTTATCTAAAAGAAAACCTAAAAGATGAACACTAAATATAAACTAAAACTAATTAAGAGGCTTTGTATAAACTTAAGATACTTATTTTGTGGATTTCAAATATCCTAAATATAAGCTTAAAAATAAGAAGGAACCCAATTCAAATATTAAAAACTAATCTTTGGTTTCGTTATGGATGAGTTGGTTGTTTGTTCCTACAACACTAGTGCTACTATATGGATCGAAATGTTTGGGTTTTAGAAAGGATCATAATAGAAAGATGGGAGCAAACTTTTTAATGGATGAATGGACATACCTTGAGGGATATACTTCAAAATGAAAATATAATAAAGGGTTTAGGAGTTGCAAATATTAAGAAAAAAAAAACGAAATAGAATATCGTTTCGTTTGGGCATGTGAAAAGATGAATTATAAGCGAACAGGTAAGGAAGATGGAAAGTCGAAGCTCGAGAGACTTAAAAAGACAGCAAGGATGACCAAAGATGACTTGGAAGATAAGAGTGGAAAATGATATTAATGACTTACAGTTACAATTTTAGATGGTAGAAAATCGGAATGAATGAAGGAAAAAATCAATGTGAACGACAATTGAAACTGATTATATTGGTTTATGTAGCCGACCCAAATCTTTTGGGATCAAGGCTCTGATATTCTTGTTGTTATGTAATTCTAGGGCGTTCCAAGTGAAAAGATTGATAAGCCACCATTTTAGCAAAAATTAATTGTTGGTTGTTGTCTATTTGTTGGAAAAAAAGTGGATAAAATCCCAAAATCAACGAAAAAAGCTACTTCAAATAGCTTTTTGTTTTTAGCTTATAAGTCTGCTTTTTAGTTGGTTCAAAATCGTTTATGAAATACTTTTTTTTTTGCTGTTTGACTAACCAAAAAGCCGAATCCAAAAGTCAACTAAAAAGCCTTTGGAAAAGCTATTTGCCAAAATCCTTCTACATCCTAAATTTACAATCTGCTTGAAACATGAATGATAGGGTGTAAAGGGGATTGATTATAGCACAGGTAGGGAAGTTGTTAACTGTTATACTTTTTCAGTTTCTCAACTCTCAAGTGTATGTCTGCTCTCTATCTTTGGATATAAAAACCTCAAAATAGAACTTGATTCTATTTTGTGTCCCTTCAGTAGAGCTGTGAGTTCATTTGGTGCGTTTGCAATTTGTTACGATCCCTACTAACAGTTTTTGATGCCTTTTCTGAGTGTTCCTCAGGTTCATTTCCGGCGAATTATTGCCCCACATACAGATATCAATTTAGGAGATTGCTCTTTTCTTGATACATGCCGTCACATGAAGGTAAAGCCTTTCACTCTTTTAATTTCTTCTCTCTACTATGTAGCCTTGAATTTTTGATCTAGTTTAATCTGAATTTTGGGGCTTACATAGTTTTATGCTTTTGTGTACCGTTTCTGTTCCAGACATGCAAGTACGTTCATTATGAACTTGATCCAACTCCTGATGTGTCACCAATGATGGGAACTGTAGCTCTTCCTCCATCCAGACCATTAAAGGCTCAGAGAGCACATTATTGTTCAGAAGTGGAACTTGGTGAACCACAGTGGATAAATTGTGACATCCGGAATTTCAGAATGGACATCTTGGGACAATTTGGGGTTATTATGGCTGATCCACCATGGGATATTCATATGGAATTGCCATATGGGACAATGGGGGATGAAGAAATGCGAACTCTTAATGTCCCTGCATTGCAGACTGATGGTCTTATATTCCTATGGGTTACTGGACGCGCAATGGAACTTGGTCGAGAATGGTATGTCATCAAAAGTATTTTTTTATTTATTTTTCTCAGCTTGTTTATCATATTGATGGTCTTTATTTTTCACAGCTGCCAGCTATATCTTTAAAGATGTTTCAGTATTTAATTGTCAATTCCTTATCATGGGCTTAGCCTATTTTAGAGGAAATTTTGTGAAATGTTACATGTAATGGTCCCAACTTATGACTCTTAACCATAGAGACCCGAAACATGGGATGCGGCCGTTTGGCGATCTGAGTCAATCGTTCCCAAATGCTGGTCGTTAACATATAGAACGGGCCTGAGACGCAACCCAATTTTATGCGAGAGAGAAGAGAGACAAAGTGAGAGGAAGGAAATAGGATATCTAAAATTGGTTGATGGGTTTTGTCTCAAAGCTTAATTCATTTACAGAGTAAAAGAGAAAGAGAAGGGAGCATGAAGTGAGTGAGAAGGTGGATTCTTTTTTATTTCTTTCTCTTTCTTTTTATCTCTTTCTGATAACACGCAATTGCCAGCTGCCCTTTCAGCTAACTGGCAACTACCTTCTTATTTTTGTCCTTTTATCTCTTTTACACAGATACACCTTTTCCATTTAGCCCTTTTCTTTACTTGTTAAACTTCAAACTTCAATTTATTGTTTTTTAAATTTCATTACTCTAATTCATCACTTTAATTTATTTTTCTATAATTGTACTTTTATTTCTAAATTTAAATAAATTTCTCTAAAAGCAAAATCTTATTACAATGATTTATTTCTTACCCAATCGTTCCGAAATCACCACAATCGTTTCACGTTTCCTGTTCCTGTTCACGTAACCAGTTTCCGGTTACTCGAATCATTTTTCTATCCTGTGGAGTATGGAGTGATTTATTACCAGCATCTAAATGTATTAATTAATAATTAGTTGTGTGCATGTATATTTATATTATCAGATTTTATTGTGAGTGGATTAATTGTAAGAAGTATTTTTTGTTAGATCCTAATATGTACATTAGTCCACATGAAAATCTATTCCAATCAGCTTGTAAACTTTCGCCAGCATATGGTACTTTGTCTCATGATTGCACACCAATTAATTTAAAAATTTTTGTGCCAGCATTTCTTGTCTAGAAGTATTTTTATTACTATTTACCCACCCAAGTCAAATTAAAATTCCTTGTATCACGAACGGTGGACGTAACACTGTTTATCAAACTCCCTCTTCGTTAAAAGCAGGAGCTTTATGAACAGGGGTTAATGGTGTTATTGAATATTATCATTATGAAAAGCATTTTTTAGTGATGTCACCCTTTGTCCCACTCCTTTTGCTACATTTGCTTTTCAATGTTATAGCTTTTTGATGTAAATATAGTTAAATAATTGGTACGGAGGGGTTCATTTCCGTAAGCTCAAAAGCAAGTCTGTAGGATACATTTACAACTAGTTTTGCATAGCTGAGCCTTGGGAGAATAAGTGTTGTATGCTATAGTTGAATGTTTTGTTGTTACACTTAAAAGGAATAAATGGCTAGGCTAGGGAAATTTATTATGTCAATTTTTTAAAGTATTCCTATTATGGACCATGTTTTTTTTAAAAATATTCATTTATATATTTTTTATGCATTATTTAGCTCTATGTGACTATAATAAGATCTTTTGGTCATTCTACAGTTTGGAATCGTGGGGTTATAAACGTGTTGAAGAGATCATTTGGGTGAAGACTAATCAACTTCAGAGGATTATTAGAACTGGACGCACAGGTCATTGGCTCAACCACAGCAAAGAGCATTGCCTTGTTGGCATAAAAGGAAACCCTGAGGTCAACAGGAATATTGACACCGATGTAATTGTAGCAGAAGTTCGGGAGACTAGTCGTAAACCAGATGAGGTAATTTGGAGTAGAGGAATTGTGTTATCAAATCTTTAGTTTGTGCTTCATAAGTTGTAATGTCTTTCTTTTTTTCCTGCAGATGTATCCTTTGCTTGAGAGGATAAGTCCGAGGACTAGGAAGCTGGAACTTTTTGCTCGTATGCATAATACACATGCAGGGTATACTTTGTTTATTTTGCTTCAGTATTCTCGTTTATGCCATAAAATGCTCCTCGTCTGATGTGCTCAGTCCTATTATAAAAGCCGGTCCAATGTTTGCTTAGTTTGTTTCGTATTTCTTGCAATTAGTTATATAAGTTTTCTTAACTTGTTTCTTCTTGTTTCCATGATATGAATGGCAAGATGCAAATCAAATTCATGGAGTTTTAAATTTATTGGAATACTTCTGTTAAATTGCAGTTCATATCATTAGATGTACTCTAATCCTGAAATTACTAAATGTTCAGCATCATTTCTGCATCTTAAATCAAATTTATGGAGGCAGGGATGGACTAGGGTTGGGGCCTTAGGGGGGGGGGGGTTATGAATTTTCTGCTGAACCTATGGGATTTTATTGGATACCAGCAGTGTGAGTTTTTTTGTGCTTAATTTGAGGGATCAAATCATTGGTGTATGCGTGTTAGTTGATAAATCTTTATTTTGTTTTTGATAAATTAATTCTGTGTGGTATTCAGGTGGTTGTCACTTGGAAATCAACTCAATGGAGTCCGCTTGGTAGATGAGGGACTAAGGGGCAGGTTTAAAGCTGCATATCCAGACATTGAGATTCAACCACCATCACCTCCAAGGAGCTCCGCTATGGAGGTAGACGGTAGTGGCCCTGAAGTGACAACCCCATTCTCAGGGCCAGAAACCAAATTTGTGCCACAATCATTCACTCAGGCTGCTACTGCAGAAGCAGCTTTTGTTGCAGAAGAGAAGCCTCTGGGAAGTCAAGATGTTGAGATGGTAAAAGCTGGTTAGTCGCATCCATACTGTTGTAGTATTTCGGGATTGGAGTTGCATGTCCATCTGTTACTTAATAGAACTCGTAATTAGGAAAAGTACAAGCGACGCCTGGAAATTAATGGCTTTGAGTTTAATTATTTAGAAATGTTACTTAGATCTACATATTACTAGATTTTTGAGATATTTTGTTGAGGTCATATATCCTGTAAAATTAGCTCTTAATTACTTTGAAGATGTTGGAGTACAATTGTATTTGATGGTAAAAAGAATAATTCATCTTAGGAATGCAAGTTTTATTTTGGATAAGCTTAGCCTGCTCTTTTACCGTTTCTGATATGTTGGAAGTTTCTTGTTGGACTTCCCCCTACTGAATAGTGAATATAGTTTGGCGAACTCGTCAAAACCTGCCAGCTCTGAACATCCTCCTTTTGGAGTCATTTTCTGTTTTTTCGGTTTTTAAACTTGCAGTTCAAAGTCCATTTTTTCTTCCATCGAGTTCCTTAAGCTTTGGTTTGTCAATTTTTTAAAAAGAAAAATTAAGTTTCTTTAATAAAATAAAATTACTATTATCATTTTTGGTTTTACATGTGAAGCGCAAATGATATTAATGAAAGTAGTAGTTTGCACGAAGCCAAATTAAGTAAGGTGGATAGCATTGTGGAAAACAAAATTTAATCTCTAAAAAATGATCAACTCATAGTCTCTATCGGGGAGAATTTGAATGAAAAATTCTCGAACGAGACGGTCTCATACAAAATTTACGAATACACAATAAGATAATTTATTTAAATATTTCTTAAAATTCTTCAAATGTCAGTCTATTTGGGTGTATTTAAACTTATCTTTATTTATTATTCCCAACTGCGTAAATCAGTTATGGGTACACTCATCTTATACGCTTCACATTTACTTATTGCAATTTTTTATAAATTTAATTGTGTATTTTGTTGCATTTAACCATACAATGTAATACTCCATATCCTAAATTTTTTGTTAATAGTTTATAATAAATATAAACGACATTGTGCCAAACATTGGTTGAACATAAAATTGACCTCACATTTGAACAAACAAACTTACAAACATTAGCAAATCATTATTACCGGATTTTTATAATAACTCCATGTTTATTTGGGTTAGCTATTTTTTCATTATTGGTTGTAGGCTTATATTGCTTTCCATATGTTTTTCTATTACAAAAACAAAATTCTGCAGTCATTATCTTCATTCAAAAATGAATATGTGCCACTTTCTTATGCAAAATATTTCCTCCAAAAATAAAATATTGATGCCATCATTATAATTATTATATTTTGTATTTTCTTGTCTCATTACCCTTTATGGCTTGTATTATCCATTTTGATTGATTTTTAACTTTTAAAATTATTTTATTCAAGGTATATGAAAACTACAAATTTCACTCTATTTATTTTTTAACCCATTTATAAAAACTCTTTAATTCTTTCATTTAAATATGCATACAAAAGTCCTCAAATTTTAATAATTTTTAATGGACTAAGATTAGTTTCATACATACTCCCTCCAATTCATAGAAAAGAATACATCCACTTTTTGACACTATTCATTTATATTCATCATTTGTATTTTATTCTTAATTTATGCATTAAAACATAGTCAAGTGAGATCTTATTTGATTCGTCTCAATGCTAAGATTATTAATATCCACTTTTTATAATATTTCGTTATGTATAATAAGAAATATTAAGCATTGAATAAGTATAGTGTAAAAAAGTAAATGTCCCATTTTTTATCAATCAGAGGGAGTAATTGTTAAAAAAGTTATAACAATATACTGTATATGTATTAGCATTGGACCATTTTTAAAATCATAAAGGTTAAATGTTGATTTAGAATTTAGAAATTAATGATTAATTGCTAAAATATTATTTATTTAATTTTTAGAAATGTTATCACGGTGTGTTGTAAGAATACTATTCTAGTTCTTACTATTTTATTCCATAAATTTAAAAGAAAAAGAGATAAAGAAAGTATTTTATGAGAACAGTAGCATCTACAACACTAAAAAATGTAAAGTGATGCCAAAGTTTTATAAACCTTGTCATCAGGATTCTATATTTTATTTCAAGTATCCGTATCAAATCTTTGACGCTAAAATATGAATACAACACTTGAACACTTTGAACAATAAAAATGTTGTAATTTTTCTATAATTTAACTGAGTCGGTGACATGAACACGTATCCAATTCCATAGCGAGTCCAATTAGCAAAGCTTGTAAACACAATTGCCGAATTTCCCTTTTCACACTTCAATTACATCTCATCTAATCGGCTACTATATATATCAAATCTGATAATATCATTTAGGCAAGTTTCCAGATAAACAGACCAATCAAAGATCTCAAACATGTTGAAAATCCCAGCGTTATAGAAGAAATAGACCCAAAAACTTGATGACAAGGTGCAAATTGGACCTTTAAGGTTGCAGGATTTGTATGCTGCTGGTGTTATTTGTATTACTAAATCTTGACTAACTGGGTTTAAAAACACTGCATTCCACAACATTGTCATGATTTACTTTATCATTTTATAGTACTACTAGTATCAAATCCCGCCTAATGCCCGGATTTATTAGTTTGAAAAAATATATATAAATATAATTTTCAAACATATATAATAAATAACATATTACGAACAAATTACCCACGATATGCTCAAAGATCAAAGACTTGATCTCAAGAACACGTCTCACACAATGCCCAAAACAAAATTGGATATGTGCAACTAAAAACAACAAATAACAACAAAAAGAACACAATCAAAACACACTAAGCTTTAAGTGGTTCACCCCTAATTGGGATTTGTCCACTGTCCTAGCCTAGATGTCTTTATTACTCCTTTTAAAAGTCTCCAATGGAGATGTACATTTGATGATGATTATAATTGAGGAAGAAGAGAATAGAGAGTAGAGAGAATTATGTAGAGAGAAAATTAGGGAAAATGAAAGCAATACTAAAATTCTATATAATTAACCCTATTTTTAGTTTATAGGGTCTAACACTTACAAATGATCCTAAGGAAAAATAAGAAATGAAACATAATTAGCAAGAAAATGATCCAACACGAACCGCGGAGTCAGCTTTCCCATGGCCAGGGGAAAGGTCGACTTGACTTTATCTCCTACCTCAAAATATCAATTCTTCCTTTTAAGCCTTACATGATATATTTGAAAATAACATTTTGCCCCTTCTTAAAACACAACATATCAACCCATGATTAAGGACATAAAGTCACACTAATCACCACAATCTCCACCTTGACTTAAGTCCGCAAGTTATCATCTCAAACATGCCAATCATCATCTTAAAAACGTAAACAATCTAAAGACATCATCGTGATCTAGGTTAGTGTGTAAATTACATACACGATTCCTGGGGAGGAAATCACATCCTCCTTCTATATGCAAATCACATGTATCTCCATAAGACTCCACTTTAACCCCAATACTAACAACACATGTTAAATGGAGCAAGCCCAACCAAGTCTACACATAGACTAAACTTTGTACATGGCAAAGATTTAGTCATCATATCCTTAGGGTTGTCTTCCGTTGCAATTTTCTTCAAGATTACCCTTCACGTTTCAATCGCATCACCGATGAAGTTATACTTGACATCGATATGCTTGGTTCTTCTATGAAACGTATTTTGATTTCTTGCCACATGTATTGCACTTTAGCTATCACAATGCACACATATCAAACTTAGCCTTAAACACAACTCCCTTATGAGACCCTTTAACCACTTTGCCTCCTTAAATGATTCCGTTGCTGCAATATATTCCGCTTTCGTAGTCGATAAAGTCGTAACCTCTTGTAGAGAAGACATCCAACTAATCGTCGTACCACCCAAAGTGAATACCATACCTAAAGTTGACTTCCTTCTATCAAGGTCACTCGCAAAATTAGAATCACAATAACCAATAAGCCCGTTGTCGTCAATCCCAAACTTAAGGCATACATCTGATGTACCCTTCAAGTATCTAAGAAGTCATTTTACCGCATCCCAATGCTATTTTCCCGGGTTTGCCATGTATCTACTAACCATGCTAATCGCTTGTGCTATATTCGGTTGGCTACATACCATAACGTACATAATACTCCCAACGACATTTGTGTATGGAATGCCCCTCATGTCTTCTTCCTCTTGCTTGGTCCGAGGGCACAAGTCCTTTGAGTGCTTGAAGTGAGAACCAAGAGGAGTAAAAACATACTTGGCGTCGTTCATCGCAAATCTCCTCAAACCCTTCTGGTTGTTGCATATAAATCTCCTCGTCTAATCACCGTGGAGAAAAGTGGTCTTTACATCCAATTGATGTAATTCCAAGTCCTCTATCGCCACCAAAGCTAGTAGGGCTCTAATCAAAGAATGCTTCACCACCGAAGAGAACACCTCATGGAAATCAATGCCTTCGACTTGAGAATAACCTTTTGCAGCTACTCTCACTTTGTAGATAGGACCATTTTCACTTGATAATCCTTCTTTCTTCTTGAAGACCCACTTGCAACCTACAATCCTTTTTTTCTTAGGTGCTTTCACAATAGACTAAGTACCATTCTTCTCAAGAGACTCCATCTCTTGCTTCATGGCTCCAAGCCACTTACTCGCATCTATCAAACTCATGGCTTCCTTAAAAGAACCCGAATCATCACCACCTTCTACCTCACTTGCAACTGTGAGAACATAGGTAACGTAATCACACTCCTCAATGTACCTCCTTGTTGGTTTAATTTGCCTCTTTGACTGATGTACATTGTGAGATGTTGATTCCATCGGCTGATACATATCATTCTCAACCGTTGTTGCCTCCTCATCCATAGTTGACTCCACCTCCTCACAAGCATCATGTGTTGTACCTATATTGTTAGTAACAACAGTTGTACCTATATTATTAGTAACAACAATATCCAAAGGACAAACAAATATAGATGACTCATCAAACTTGACATCGCTAGAAGTTATTATCCTTCTAGTTTTTCCACACCAAACTCTATAACCCTTGACACCCAAACCATAGCCAAAAAATGTGCATGTTCTAGCCCTAGGTTCAAGTTTCCCCTCATTAACATGTATGTATGCATCACATCCAAAAATTTCAAATTTGAGTAATCAATAGGAGAAGAATACCATACTTCTCGGAGACACTTAAAGTTAAGAGCGGTGTGTGGCGAACGATTGATCAAGTAGCATGTCGTCGATACCGCCTCGGCACAAAACTCCTTTCCAAGCTTTGCTTGACTCAACATGCATCTTGCCCTCTTTAACAATGTCTTGTTCATCTCTCGATCACCCCGTTTTGTAGAGGCATACCTACACATGTGCGATGCCTTGAGATACCCTCTTTAGCGCAAAATTTGAGAAACTCTTTCTCAACGAACTCAAGCCCATTGTTGGTCCTCAATGTCTTCATTCCACGCTCCATCTTCTCTATCATTGTCTTACAATCAATGAAGTTACTCATCACCTCATCTTTAGTCTTTATAAAGAAACACCAAACTCTCCTTGAATAGTCATCAATGAACGTAAGATAACTACAACCACCTAAGGACACCTTTCTTGATGCACCCTAAAGATCCGAATGAACATAATCAAGAATCCCCTTAGTGTTATGGACAGTGGGTTTGAAGCTCACCCATTTATTCTTCCCATAAACACAATCTTCACAAAATGGCAATGCTCCAAGCTTCTTCCCACCAAAGACCCCCTTCTTACTCAACACATTCATTCCTTGCTCACTCAAGTGCCCAAGTCTCATGTGCCAAAGTTTAGTTTCTTGTTCACTTATAGTGGAAGAAGAAACATTTGTCGAACGGGTAACCAAGGACCCTTGTAGAACATACAAGCTACCTTTCATCAAAATCAGCGAACCCTTTGTAATCTTCATCACTCCACCTTCACAAGTGCACCTACATCCAAGAACGTCTAATGTGCCCAAGGAAATGAGATTCTTTTTCAAACCAGGAATATGCCTAACTTTATCAAGCACTCTAATCACCCTATCATGCATCTTCATGGCTATACTCCCAATACTCATAACGTTGCATGTGTCATCATTACCCAAAGCAACACTCCCACCATCTACCTTCTCATAGGTAGTAAAGAACTCCTTGTGGGAGTCATGTGAAAAGAGCATCCCGAGTCAAGAATCCACTCTTTATCTCCTTTGTACCCGTGCGTCACAACTAAAGCACTACCATCGTCACTATCATTGACGTAACTCGCATCACCGGATGTAGTATCCTTAGACTCCTTCTCCCATTAAATTCTCTTATACTTCCAACAATATTTCTTGATTTGCCCCTTTAATTTGCAAAAGTGGCATGTCTTAGTCTTATTTGAGGCCCTAGATTTGGACCTACCCTTATTCCTACCTCCAAGACTACTATAATTCGTCCTACCCCTTACAAATAATCCATCATTGGTACCATTCTGTTTTTAAGTTAATTGTTTCTCAATTAAATCCCTTTGTACCGTGCATTCTTCACATCATCACTACTAGGCACATCCTTTCCATATAACGATGTTTTCCTAAAGTTTTTGTAAGAGGAGGGTAAAGAATAAAGCAAGACAATGGTCAAATCCTCATCATCCACCACAACATCAATGTTGTGTAAATCCATGACTATGGTACTAAACCCATCCAAATTTGCCTTGAGAGAGCCACCTTCTTCAATCCTAAAGTCATACAATCTACTCTTCAATAACAATCTATTGGTGACACTCTTGGCCATGTACAATGACTCAAGTTTTTCGCAAATCCCTTTTGTAGTAGATTCCTTCACAACTTGCATAAGCACTTTATTGGAGAGACACAATTGAATTGTACTCAAAGCCTTTGAGTCAATTTCCTCCCACTTAGTCATAATCATCCCTTGTGGCATCTCATCTACACCATCCAATGTCTTTTGTACTCCATGTTGCACCATTATGGCCTTCTTCTTCACTTGCCATAACCCAAAGTTTTGATTACTATCAAACTTCTCAATATCCAACTTCATGGAAGCCATTTCTTGTGCAAGATCAATCAAGAAACCTCCAAAAACCCTTGCTCTGATACCAATTGAACAAATTACCCACTTTACGCCCAAAGATCAAAGGCTTGATCTCAAGAATACGTCTCACACAATGCCCCAAAACAGAATTAGATATGTGCAACTAAAAACAACAATTAAGAACAAAAAGAACACAATCAAAACACACACCAAGATTTAAGTGGTTCACCCCTAATTTGGTTACATTCATTGTCCTAGCCTAGATGTCTTTATTGCTCCTTTCAAAAGTCTCCAATGAAGATGTACACTTGATGATGATTACAATTGAGGAAAAAGAGAATAGAGAGTAAAAAGAATTATGTAGAGAGAAAATGAGGGAAAATGAAAGCAATAATAAAATTCTATGTGTTTAGCCCTATTTATAGTTTATAGGGTCTAACACTTACAAATGATCCTAAGGAAAAACAAGAAACGAAACAGGAATAGCAAGAATGATCCAGCACCAACCATCGAGTAGGCTTTCGCTTGGCCAGGGGAAAAGCCAACTCGGCTTTATCTTCTGCCTCAAAATATCAATTCTTCCTTTTAAGCCTTATATCATATATCTGAAATTACCATTTTGCCCCTTTTTAAAACACAACATATCAATCCATGATTAAGGACATTAAGTCACACTAATCACCACACATTATATATTATTAATGAAATAATAATTGCCAATATCACTACTACAAATCGTCACTTGTGCTACTAATTATGCCACGAGAATTCAAAATTTGTGCCACCAATTATGTCACGGGTAAATATTTATCGTGGCAAATAAAGATTTATAGGTCACGGGTAAATAGCTATAGTGGGATTGTGTTATAAATTATGACACCTGAATTTGAAATTTATCGTAAGTTTTGATATTGCCACGGAAATACTATATTTTAAGTGAAAACTAAAAAAATAAAAAAAAATTATCAATCATTTAAATTCAAAATCTTCATCCAACTTATTTAGTTCTACATTTATTAGAAAATAAGTTATTATTTTTCCTTGTTTTTTAATTTAAAATAAGAAAAAAATTCTTTAAACAATGATTCAGTTCAATATATTTTAAATAAAAACATGTAAAAAAAATTTTGAGAAGCATTTTTCACTTACTAAATACTCAAACTAGACCTTAAATAATGATTTTAGGTAAGATTGAAGTATTTTCAACAAAAGAGAGTAAGGTTGTCTAACCTATTGCAAGACTTTTCCAATTTTTAATTTAGTGAAAATCCGATCTTATCATCCTTTTTAATTCAAGAACACAAGAAAACTATTCTTTTCTTTCTCTAAACGTGCTACACTATAAAAAATAGAGCAATTCCGACTGAAAGTTTTCGACTAACTCAAAACGGTCGGAAATTTCCGACTAACTTTCCGACTGACAAGCATTAGTTGGAATTTCCGACTAAATTGCTACAAAATTAATTTTTGGTCGGAATTTTAAATTTGAACAAAAAGGAAAATTTTAAATTGAAAATTAATTTCCGATTGAATTTTAGTCGGAAAAATTCCTACCAATTTCCGACTAAAATTCGATCGGTAAATTAGTCAATAAAAATTTATGTGATTACTCCATATAAACAGACATTATGTTATACAAATAATACACTAATAGAACTAATTATGTGCTAATACTACATTAACCTGACTAATTATTCACTAATACAACTCATATTATACTAACAATACACTAATATGACTAATAATACACTAATACGAGTAATAATATACAAATGCAAGTAATAATATAGTAATATACGACTACTAATATAGTAATACACTAATAACTAATAAGTGTTAGCTAAGTAATATATATATTAATACAAGTAATATTATTCTAATATATGACTAATTTTGTTGCATTTAGGAATATTAGTTAACCAAATTTATTTTTAATAATTCTGCAACTAATTTTCTTCAACTAGCTAATAATAATAATAATAATAATAATAATAATAATAATAATAATAATAATAATAATAATAATAATAATAATAATAATAATAATAATAATAATAATAGTGTGGCATATCAGAAAAATGCAGGACTCCCTGTGGGTCAAGTGGATCCATAAGGTGTATATGAAAGGAGGCAAGTGGAATTTATTCAATCCTCTCATTACCTCTAGCTGGGCCTTTAAGAAGATATGCAGTGTTAAAGACAAATTTGGGGAATGGATGGAACATCACAGATACTCCATCAATGAGGTCTACCAAAAGCTGTTGAATCCCCTAGAGAAGGTCAACTGGCCAAATTGGGTTTGGTCTAGATATGCTCTCCCTAAAACAAGATTCATTGTTTGGCTTGCTCTCCTCGATAAACTAAAAACCAAAGATCGCCTACAAGAACTGGGGATCACTCCAAATGACTCTTGCCCCTCTGTGGAACAAATAGTGAATCTTCAAAACATCTTTTCTTTTCTTGTAAGTTTAGCAAAAACTGCTTAGAAGTTGTCATGTCATCGCTCGGCTCCAACGCGAGAATCACTTCGCTTGGTGATTTAGCAACAAAAAAATGGAGAATCTCTAAACTTAAGAAAAAAGTTTTTTGTATTGCCTTGAACAGTCTTGTATACCAGATATGTCAAACTCATAATGAAGCTATATGGCAAGCGAAAGTAAAATCAACAGATGCTATCGTGAAAGCCATCAAGGAGGTTGTGAAGGCCCATTCCTCTATCATCTGTATCAAGGAGAATGATAAAGATAGTAGTTGGCTGTATAGGACCATTTATAATGTATAGTTGTTGACTCTTTTTGGGGCCTTGTTTTGGTCCTTTTTTTGAGGTCTCTCTCTTGTTTCTATGCATATAAAGAAGGCGGGTAGGAAACTCTTCCTAGAAGGTGGGCTTACTTAGCTATCTAATGCAAAGATTAGAAGTTTTTTGAGACGCCTGAGCTTTCCTCCTGTATCTACTTTGTTTCTCTAATGGAAAATTTTCTTCTTTCAAAATAAATAAATAAATAAATAAATAATAATAATAATAATAATAATAATAATAATAATAATAATAATAATAATAATAATAATAATAATAATAATAATTAATCTTCTAGAAGTGTTGCTATACTAATACAACTAATTATATACTAATACTACTAATAATACACTAATACGACTAATACTACACTTATACGACTAATAACTAATAATGCACCAATACGATATGACTAATAATATACTAATTATACAGTAATACTACTAATTACATACTAATATTAAAATAATACAACAACTCATACACTAATACATATGAGTAATAATATACTAATGCAACTAATAATACAATAATACGAGTAATAGTATATTAATTCTACATTAATTCGACTAATTATATACTAATACACTACTAATACTAACGTACTAATACTACACTAAGACGGCTAATTACGACATACTACATTTAATAATAATCATAATAATAATAATAATAATCCTATGGTGCAATGGAGCAAACTGGTCTGGAACAAATCTATATTCCTAAAGCACGGTTTGTTTACTGGATGGTGATGCTAAACAGACTAAAAACAAGAGATAGGCTGAAAGCCATTAGTGTTATAGATGATGACTTATGTCCTATGTGTGGTGAGGCCAGTGAATCTGCAGATCATATATTCTTTCGCTATCCTTGGAGTTGCCAGTGCCTTAGAATCTTGAATTCATGGCTTGGAACTAATATATCTTCACTCTCTTCTATCAAACCAAGCAAGTGGAAGGTGTCAAAATTCGAAAAGAAGACAATTACGACCTCTCTGTGTAGTCTCATTTATCAGATATGGAACGCCCGTAATGATTCTGTCTGGAACTTCAAGCTGATTTTGCCTAGTGTCCTTATGCAGTCTGTGAAGTTAGAAGTTAAGCATCAACTCTATAGTTTATATCCTCACTGTGTGAAAGATGTTATTTCGTTGTTTTGAGCTCTATGGCTTGTATTTAAGGCTCTGCTTTCTTTTTGGTGTTTGTAATAGCTTTGTTTTGGAACAAATTTTCTTCTTTCCAAAAAAAAATAAAATAATAATAATAATAATAATAATAATAATAATAATAATAATAATAATAATAATAATAACAATAATAATAATAACAATAATAATAATAATAATATTAATAATAATAATAATAATAATAATAATAATAATAATAATAATAATAATAATAATAATAATAATAATAATAACAATAATAATACACTAAGTGGTAGGAGTATTATGTTATACGTATACTATGTATATATATATATGTATATATATATATATATATATATATATATATATATATATATATATATATATATATATATATATATATATATATATATATATATATATATATAAAATAAAAATATTCAAATTATTTATTTTTGAAAATGGTAAATTTACGGTATGTGATAAATTCAACCAATAATTTATTTTATATAGTTTAATACAAAAAAGAATAATTCAATTTATTTTGTTTTTAAAATGGTAAGTTACTCAATTTAATAAATTTTTTGTATGATTAAAAATGACATGTTAGTTAATTTTATGTGCTATGTGAACCAACATCAACCAATAAAATTCTTCCATCTAACGAGCTTTTATAAGGAAGACATGTGTGATTTTTCAATCTTTTTTTCAAATTGTATATCTTAATATAAGTAATAATCACTGCTTTTAAAACGATAAGTTACTCAATTTAATAAGTTTTAGTGGGGCTAAAAATCACATGTTAGTTAATTGTACGTACTATGTAAGTCAACATCAACAAATAAAAATTTTTCATCTAGCGGGGCTTTTATAAGGATGATATGTGTAACTTTTCAATTCTTTTTTAAATTGTATATTATGATGATTGTATATTTCAATCTAAGCAATAATCATTCAATTTCTTTAGCATAACAAATTAATTGATGACATTTTTGGTAGGGCTAAAAATAACATATTAGTTAAATATATTTGCCCAGGGGTAGTTCTAAGGGGGTTTTGGGTGCCCAACCGCATAGGGCCGTTAAACTTAAAAGGCCTCATATAGAAAAAAAAAATCATTTTAACATAACAAATTAATAAGGTTGATTAGTTAGTAATAGTTTTACTTAACATATTAATAGTCATAAGATCAAATCTTATTGATGACATTTTCTTTCTTGCTTTTATCTATTTCCATGGCAATCCTTTTAACTCCAAACATCTTCTCTTAGGAGTAATATTCATTTTTCACCCATTCCTTAAACATCAATGATCAGTAAAAATAATCAACATTTTATTTCTTAATTTTTCAATCTTTAAAAAAAAAAATTTTTATTATTTTCGATCAACTCATTGCTTTTTTTCTCTTCGTTCTAACATTGGAGATGACAATTTAACTTTCAGCAAATTAATTTAAGTTATTTTTATAAAATTAATATTAACTTAGTTAGAAAATACATTGAGTTTTTATTTAATTATAATATTAAAAATAAAATTGCATTGAGTTTTTATTTTAATTTAAGAAAATCTTTTTTTTCAATTATAAAGGTCCTCAAGTTTAGAAGTTATAAAAAATTAACCGGACCTTGAAATACTTTGTTCGCCTTTATATTTGTCATCTAAGCCAACATCAACCAATAATTCAATTTCCAAGGGCATAACATTTTTATAAGTGGAAAACGTAACTTAATTTCCTAGCCAAACAATGCTAAAAATAGAAAAAAAAAAATGACTTACAAACAGAATCACCAACTCTAAAAGTAGTTCTATTGAAACATTTGATGTAAACATGTTTATTAGCATCAGCTGGGATGTTCCAACAATTAAAGTCTCCTACTTGTGGTGCAATGACCTGATATTTGATTTTATGTTGGGGTGATTTTGGTAATTGTCTTATTGGGAAGATTTGGGGAATAAGTAAGGATTAAGAGGTAATAGCTTATTATAAATATGGGGAATTAGAGAGCCATAATCATCAAGAAATCAGTAAACATATTATGAGTGGGTTTTATACTTATTAAGAGACCTTAAGTTTCTCGAATTGTATGAGTGGGTTTTATACTTATTAAGAGACCTTAAGTTTCTCGAATTGTTTGATCTATCTTTTCTTTAGAGTTGTAATCTTTCTTTTATCATCCAATTTATAGTACTAAGGGAGGAAAATGAGTAGTATTATGGGCTAAGTTGCACTAAAACGGACACGGACACGACACGGGTACGGAAAAACGCCAAGTTAAAAATGGCGGACACGGGTACACGAAAATGGTAATATAATAAATATATCAAATTAAAGATAATTTTACAATCTTTCATTTGATATATGTAAATAAACACTTTAAAAACATAAAACTCACATAAAATGCAAATAAGTATCAAATAAACAACATGAGTATTTAAAAATAGTCATACAAACCAAATCAAAGAAAACCAAATAAATAGGTAAATTTGAATTTGATCATCACATCATCCATATGACATCCATCATCATCCTCCGCTACAAAAGTAGTTTCATCCACAAAAGTTGTGAGCCTTGTGACTAACTGAAATTCACTTGGCTCGTATTTGATCAATATCAATAAATAAATACGATTTTGCATATGTCTGTAATATTCAATTTCGTGAAATATGTAATATAATTAACTTATATTCAGTGATCAACTGATCATTCAACTTCAAAGTGATGAGTTCTCATCCCAATTCCAATCCCAATCCCCATCCCCAACCAATACATACCAAATCCAAAAATTGGCATCTTAATTCCCAATCTCATTATCTTTCAACCACCATTTCTGTCTTCTCTCTTTAAATTAAATTTCCTCATCTCCCTAAGCGAAAGAAATAGAACACAGATTTTTTAATCAAAAAAGAAGTAACTTCATCAAGGCTTCACTTTCTTGTAAAACAGAATGTAAGCTTCACACTAAGATTAAGAATTTAAGATTAACACTAAGATTAAAGATTAGAACAAAATTGAGAGGGAATTTGAGTGTTCTCATGTTCTGTACTCTGTTTACAATTTTTTTTTATTTTTTTAGTTTTTTTTTAAAATGTGTCATTGTCGTGTCCCTTCCGTGTTCTTGTCGTGTCCGTGTGTCCGGAAAAATATTAAAATATTGGACATTTCATTTGGCGTGTCGGACACGGTTTTTCGCGTGTCCGTGTCCAACACGCGACACGTGTGTCAAGTGGCGTGTTCGTGCTTTACTGATTATGGGTTTTTAATGTAAGGGAGGAAAATTAGTATGGGTAATGGAGGGTATAATTGAAAATAGGATAAAGCTACTAAGGGCATGAAAGTCAAAAACTCATACCAAAAATAGAAATTGGACAATTAAGGTGACTTGACCATAAAAGAAAATAGGACACATAAGCTGAATAGGAGGGAGTATAATTCGTCTTTTTATCATTTTATAATTTCAATTCCCAATTTAATGTTTTAGTCCAATTGAAGCAGTTCATAGCAGGTGGTAACTCAATAGTCAATACTTTGGCTTGCAATACAATTAGAAATGTGCAGAGGAAGAACAAACACTTTGGACTCCCAAGATTCAACATTCTTTTTGTGTTTTTAACCTCTTTGACGTACACAAATGTTCTTTACTTGATCTTGTCCTGTTTACAATCCAATCACTTTTTATAAGTAGGAAGGATTTAGGAGGCGGGACAGAATTACTGTGCATACCAGCCATTGGACAGATTGAGGCCTCAAAAGAATAGAGTCGGAAACCCAGATTTACCTAAAATACCCTTCACATATTGTAACTTACCCATATGTAACTAATCAAGACATTGCATGCATATTAAGAAAATGATAGAAACAATTATGTTTTAATAATATTAAAAGTAAGAAAAAATAAGATAATATTTAATACTTGTAGATAAAAGTTAAAAAAACAGACTAAAATAAATATTATAGCAATCTCTTAGCGATAGAGAGAGTACTAATGTATCTTTTTTTTCTTTTGAGTAACCTATCAAAAATATTTATTAGAAAGAAAAGGTCGTTTACTTGTGGGTTTCGTCCGCTAAGAAAATGGGTGAATTACGATCATTAATTTAAGTTCGCTAAGGCCGTCAAGCATTTAACTTTTTAGGCGCACAAGTAGGTTATTGAAGGCATATCCGCTTTTGCTACTCGTCCAAACTAGTAACTACCCGTATAAAGCATTACTTGGATGTCAATTGACTTATTGGTAAGTTTATCGGTTAACTTTGGCTTTTAACTTACTGATAGATTAAAAAGTCAAAAAAACATATTAGATAATGACTTTTAAACTAAGATGAAAAGTTGCTTTAAGTAATTTGTCATTGGTGTTTGGCTTATTAACTCACTTGTTAAATTAACAACCAATAATCAACAATTACCAAACATCTACATCAACAGTGAACCACATTTGGGATCATCCCCATGATGAGTTGGTGTTGAGGTTTGCCTCCACGTACTGAGGATCTAACAGTGTTGGTCGTCCCCTCTTGGCTTATCATGGTTCAAGGTGGTATTTGTGATTCATTCCTCCTTGTTTGTATCAGTGGCTAGGGATTTCGAGGGTTGCGAGGTTGGTGTGACAGCAACTTGTTGGTGGTCTCTTGTTTTGTCCTTGTGGTGTTGGCCCATTAGGTGTTTTTATTAGTATTAGGCCAGTTATTAACTTATTATGTCTTTTTGGTGTGCTAGAGAGTATTAGGTGTAGTTGGTGAGGCAACTTGCGGCTTAACCTAAGTTTTTTGTTTTTTTACGTTTAGGCTTTGGTGTTATTTAGGCTTAGCCTTGTGGTGTGGTGTCAGTGTATTTAGTGGCTTAGTCCACTTTTCTGGTGTATCATTTCTATAAAAGGGAGTTCTCTCATCGTTTGTTTTGTCAATGGTCAAGAACTTCACATGATATACCTTTCTTTCTTTGAATAAAATTCTCCAATTCTCAAATAAACATATTCATCAACAGTCCACCAATGGTCAATAACTACTCAACATATCCATCAACATTTTTAAAATGGTTTAATTTATGTTCATGTCAAGTTAATTTTTGAATTAGTTGCCTATCTTTCTGATAGTTTTTTTGTGTGTGTGAAAAGCCATGATTTGAGGATTTGGATTAGATATTTGTAATGCCAATTAGAGGAGAAGAGTGAGTAATGAAAATCTCCTAGGTTTTATAATTGAGTGTATAGAAGAAGACCAGATGTAGTGGAAGCTAGGCAACCTGAGAAATAAGGATTGAAAATGACTTTTTGAGTTGCAAATGCTATTATATATAAGGTTGGAGACCAATAAATTATATAGCACATGGGCAAGCACCCATCTAAAGGAAACAAGCTAATATGATTTTACTATCCATGAACAACAATTAGTGTTTGATGATTACTATTTACTGAGGATGAGACAATTTGGCAATCAGTTTCATGCTATTAATCAAGCATTTATGTTGCACCTTTTCACAAATCTAGACTATCTTCTTGCAAACTTTATTTACAAAATAACTTTTATTCGATTCACTCGTAATTAATTTGAACTCTACTAAAATTAATAGGTTATAAATTTGTAACTCGATATATAACTCATGATTGAAAAATTATAAATATATGTCAAATGCAATCATGACTCAACTTGTCATAATAATTATTTTAATTTTGTCAAACTTTTTATTTAATTTCAAAATAAAAAAAATTATAAATATATGTCAAATTTTGTGTTTATGGATTTCCTCAATGAAATCTTATAAGATATACATTAATCCATTATCATAGAAAAATTTAATAAAAAAATTATATGAGAAAATTTTTTAAAACTTTTAATGATACGGAAAAAAAAACAAAATTCCAATTGATGATCCTAAGTTTTTGGCGTTTCTACATGGTAAACAATAAATCCACATAATGAACATGAGCTTTCAACTTTTCCACGTAGTAGAAAAAATGTTAAATTTTTGGTTAAATTAATTACTTATTTCAAATCGATTACGAATATGGGGCCTATTAGGATGATCGCAACGTCTATGTTTTTGAAAAAAAATTCGTTATATTGAGGAAAAATATAACAGCCATTTAGTTTAATTCATAAAGTCGAAAATCATAATATGGTGCCTAAGAAGCATTCTTAGTACAATCATCAAGTGTTGGAAGAGTATGAAACATAGAACAGCCATGATTTAAGGGTTTCATCAACATTTATAATATTAATACAAAGAGGGATATACCAGTAAATAAATAGAACATCCATAAATCACAATTCTGCTAAGACTACAAATAATATGGTAAAATAATAATGGAGAAGAATTGGAATACTAATAATATCTGAAAATTCATCCTAATTTGACATACACACTACACACTGTTTTTCAAATGCTACTCAAAAATAAGTGCAGCTCTTTTCCCAGTATCCAGCCTCGTCGATAAGCTACCATGACGACCATCAAGTAATTTCCACCTAATAGTCATCTTCCAACAAATACACAATTTTATTTAGCCACAACTATGTAGACTGATCAACCTCAAATTGTTTGTGTCTCCTAACTTCATAGTTACTCGTTAAGTGGCTCTGCTTCCGGGTCTCTTTCCTTAGCTGACCATTCTTGTGCTTCTGCATCAGAAATCATGCTAAATTAATAAAGCTCGCTCGAAGCATATTAGTGTGAACAAGCAATGCGTCAATTAAACAAAACTCACTTGGTCTTTGACTTTCGGCAATAACCAAAAGGCGCCTCTGCAATATCGATGCCACGAAAAGGAAAATAGAACACATGCCAAACATGATCGTTATGGGGAACGCTTCAACCTGAATAAACACAGAAATTAACAAGGAATGAATCAGCGATTAACATCTTATCACAAATCAAGAAGCAGCATAATCAGATCATTTCAAAACGATTGCTATGCTTCGGCTTAAGGAATTCGAAATTCGGAAACCAAGGATCTACTTACATTGTATAGAACAATGCACACAAAGATATTCAGAGGTATGCGGAAGAAGTTCATGATTGTACTTCGTGCCTCTTCGGGAATGTACTGTGATCTCATTTTCATGATCGATGGCCAGAAAATACCCACACAAGCTTCAAATACGCAGAAACCAAGCAGCTGGACGCAACCAGAAAATGAGATACCTCCGCCTTTTACTCCAGATGGAGCCACCAGAAACTAAAAATATATATTTCAGAAAGAATGTTAGGTAAGTGCAAGAATGCGAATGAAATCTAAGAATAAAGATTTCAGGAATCCAATTACAGAATGTTGCAAAAACAACGTACACTGGTCACAATTGGAAGCATGAGTGCGGCAGAAGAAACAATGAAGACAATCTGCATATAGCTCTCAACTTTGGCAGAACGAGCCAACAAGCGTGATGCAAAGGAACTTCCCAACATTGAGGCCAACATGAATGTGGCAAATATGAAACCATGAGGAATGTCTTCATCATTTGGGCTCAAAGCAGGAGTCCAAAGAAATACAAATGTATACATGGAACCTTCAAACAAGGACTGTATGGCTCCCAGCAATGCAATCTTTTCATCTGTTGTCACAAAAGCGAGCCGATCAATAAAAAGAGAGATAACTCTTGGCATTCATTATAACTAGTCAGATTAATATTAAACACAATTCCTTCAGTTGGTACAAAATAATGACTAGGTCGCAAACAGTGTAACAAAATTTGTCGGTTAATTCGGTTTTGAATTCGTGATTCGCTAATATGACCCTAAATAAGCCCATAACCGACCATAATTCGCTTTTTTTATTCACGATTCGCAAGGAGATTAGTGAATCATGTGACATTAGTCGTAAATTAGTTACTTCACCATAGCCAAAATTCCTTCAAATTACAGAATTAAAAGAGCATGATAACAATTAACAAAACACATCATGGAGATTAATTTTGAAGAATGAAATTGAAAATCTTAATAAGATATATGTTAACATGCCGCTACACTAGCCACAACGGCTGCAATAGCAACACATGGGCGGAGAATCATGCAAAATTTCACTACAAGAACTACAAACTCAATGAACTAGGCAAAAGAAAGCAGGTAATAGCAGCTTACCGGAAGCAATAGCAACAGCAGCAGTGCTAAACTGTGTGAGCAAATCTTTATTGTCTGAAGCATCCCCGAAGTTTTCACCCCACGAAGTTAATATGATTACCATACCAATTGCAAGGAAACAAGATGCAGCATCAAATGGAGCAACCGCACCAAACCCAAAAGTATCAACTAGCAGATTCCCCAATAATCCAGACAAAATGGCAACTAAACCATTGCCAAGGAAAATAGCCTTGGAGAAAGTCACAGAAAGCCATTGCTGTTCAAATCCTTTCTACAGAAAACAATGCAATATTAAAATTAAAAAAACAACAATTGAACGAAACAACGTAAAGAATAATGACTAGATAGTTTAATTGCCTTTTGCACATTATTCGCTCCTTCCTTTTAAAAATTAACAAAAATAGCTTAAAACATTTTAACTCAAGATAAAACTCATTAAGAACTATTATAGAACAAAGAGACGGTTAATTAATAGACTTTTGCTAGGTTTTTTAGTTTACTCTAATAGAAAGTTTTAGCTTATGGGTTTATGTATTAAAGTCATCCCACCGTGAGACGGTCTAGGGTCTCATACAAGAGGGGTTGTAATAATAAAATTTAAAATGCATTGAATTTTAAATAATGTAGATTTTATTTTATATTACATTGACTTTAAGATTGGCTTTAGTTTTAACTTTTTGACTACACTTAATATAAATCCTAGATCCGCCACTGGTCATGTCCACAACCGCAAAATGAAATTCTACTCAACGAAAATCAATCCTCACCTTATTGTGCTCGGCAACAAGCCACGACTCGAAGGCCGAAAATAGCAAGGATGTGGCAATGCCTCCCAAAATACGGCCAATCATTAGAATTTTGTATTGTGGAGAGTGCTTAGTGATGCAGCTCATAATATAGGTAAGACAATAAGTTACACATGCCCTTTTACGACCCCTGAAAAAACCGAAGGTAAATCAGCCATAGAACCAACAAAGGCTAAGAATCAATAATGGGGTAAACATACTGTTTATCAGCAAGGGATCCAACAATCGTCCCGAACAACATGGAGGATCCGAACCCAGCAATAAAAAGCTGCCCAATCTCACCCTTTCCAAAACCATAAGTAGTGTAAAGATAATACACATATGGACCTTGTAGCCAATCCCCAGCTGTTACAAATATTTAATTTTAAAATCAGCTCAATCATTTGCTCTATTAACTTGATTAACAAAAATTAATACAGACTCAACACATCTACATAAATTCAGAGAATGTCTAACTAGTTTAATCCAAAAAAATATAAATACACAAAATAGATCCATTGCCAGATTAAATTCACAGTTCTAACTCCTAAGTGATTATTTACCTACCCTAAATTCCAATCATTGTTCAATCACTAAACTAACAAAAAAATTATAATATACCCAATACAGCAACATAAATGTAGGGAATGTCTATCTAGTTTAATCCATTTATTAATGGCACAATTAGATCCATTATCAAAATTAAAAGCACAGTGCTAAGTGATTATTTGCAAACCCATTTTAATTTCAATCATTGTTCTATTCACGAAACTAATAAAAATTATAATACACCCAACACAGCTACATAAATCCAGAGAATGTCTAGCCAGTTTAATCAATTATTTTAAGAAAATTGCTCAATCATAGATCAATCACCAAACTAAATTTACAGTCCTAAGTGATTACTTACCAACCCATTTGAATTTCAAACAAAAAATATCGACCCAACTAGAAGAACAAGAAATGTACACACAAGATCTAAATTTCTTCAATGAAGTTTATGGGTTTTCAATAAACAATAAAAATAGGAATGATAATGAAAATGAAAAAAAAAAAAAAAAAAAAAAAAAAAAAAAAAAAGTAGTCTTGAAAAATGAAAGATAGATCTGAAAAGAAAAAGGAATACCCATCATAAGAGAGTAAACAATCAAGTAATTGTTCTTGAAAGAATTGAAAGCAGAGGATGTGTTGATGCGATCTTTGCTAGTTTTGCTGAGTTCTAATGTTGCAACAACAGCAGCAAGTGCACCAAATACAAGAATGTAAAAAAGCTCCATTGTTTTCCTTCTGATCTGATTCTACTTTTTGATGCGACTATTGACTATTGAGAGCCAAATTGAATTGTTTTTGAAAGGGGAAGAGAGAAAGAAGGGAGAAGGAAAAAGGGAGTGATAAAAGAAGAGTGTGAGATGAACAAGGATGAGAATGTGATGCCTATAAACAAATTGAATGGATTTTTATGATTTGAAATATACCTTTGTATTTACTCCTCCTCTACTTTATTTTTTTATTTTTATTTATTTATTTATGTGTATAGATATACTAGTATAAAAACTCGTACGTTGCACGAAGTTGTAAATATAAAAGTATATATAAAAATATAAATTTTAAATAACGATGCAATTACATGTTATTATTATAAAATTATAATATTTCTTAGAAAATAGATAGAGAAATTTTGAATATATAATGCTTTTAACGAAAAAAAATTCGGTTGTTATTATAAGTATTAATTAAAGCTCTTATACTTTTTTAGAAAAATTAGGGTAATTTTTCAACAAAGTTATCATAATAATTCTTTTGTGATTCTCAAAATATTTTTTTATTATCATGTATTTTTTATTTTTTGATAATATATTTTAGAAATTAAAATTTTAATGAATAAACTTTATTAATTAACAGATACTTATATTAAGGAATAAGTTGATTTAAGTTTGATAAGAATTATTTTCTATGACAAATCACTATAAAAATGCCATGAGTAATTTTATAATTTTTTATTAGATTGTATGATTAATAGATACTTATATTAAGGAATAAATTGATTTAACTTTAGTAAGAATAATTTCATATGGCAAATCACTATAAGAATGTCATGTGAAATTTACAGTCTTTTTATTAGATGTATGGTACTCCCTCCAATTAATTTGTCTTCTATTCTTAATCTATTATTTTAAATATAATCAAGTGAAATTTTGATTGATTCGTCTTAATGTGAAAATTATTAATATCAATTTTTATGATTTTTAATTATACTCAATTAAAGATATCATGGATGTAATTAGTACATTGACAAATATGCGAAAAACAAATAGAACATTAACTCTGAATTGGAAAGAATATATTATTATATATCTCTTTCTATTCTGTCTAGCAATCTTATTTACTTTTGGCTCACAATTCACTTATTATTTCTAATTTGTATTTTATATTCAATATGAAGTATAAGTTAAAATATAATCAAATGAGATCTTGTTTTATTTGTCTAAATATAAGAAATATTAATATTAATTTCCTATAATTTTTAATTATAAACAACTAGGGTTATTAAGGATAAAATGTTACCTTAGCAAGTATGAATAAGGTAAATAAGACTAATAAGTTGAATAGGAGTAAGTATATATATATATATATATATATATATATATATATATATATATATATATATATATATATATATATATATATATATATATATATATATATATATATATATATATATATATATATATATATATATATATATATATATATATATATATATATATATATATATATATATATATATATATATATATATATATATATGGGAGTGATCCATTGAGAAGAAGTTTAAAATGAGAAGGGTAAGAAGGAATCTACACCCTTGATTTCACTAAATAAAAAAAATCTATTGTCACAATTGAGCCAAAAACTCATAATTATAAAAGTAACTATGTTACACTAAAAGGTAACTATGAAATAATTTTTAAAATGTTCTTAATATATAATATAGTATCCTTTTTTGTATATATAGTAACCAAACAAAATCAAACAAAAATCCTTCTCACCTTTCTCATTTTAAAATCCTTCTTATTTGATCCTACACACACACACACACACACACACACACACACACACACACACACACACACATATATATATATATATATATTAATGATTTTTTTTTTCACTATATATACAGAATAGATACTATATTATAAATTAAGAATATTTCTCATATTTATAACATATTATCCTTTATGTATATTTAGTGATTACCATTTAAATTCTTCTAGCTTTATATTTACCTTAGTTTTTTTTTTCTTTATTTTATTGAAATAAAAGGCGTCTAACGTTTCTTTTCCTTTTTATCTTAAACACCATTTTTTATTTTAAACTTTAGCTGTTTTTGAATAATTAAATCAAAATTCTTTTAGGACCCTAAACTTGACGAGTTTAGGTTAAAGTTCAAGATTCTCATACCCTAAGAGTCAGAGTCGGAATCCACCAAAGAGTAATTATCTCAAACCCGAACTCATGAATGTTCCTACATTATGTTAGTCTTTTAAATTATAGAATCTTTGATAACCCGAACCTAGCTTGATTTGGTGCCCGTGTGTTTATAAGTGTATTAGCGTCTAATATATTCGAGAATGGTAATGTTTATAAGTGTATTAGCGTCTAATATATCCGAGAATGGTAATCAAAGAGAGTATTTTATAAATTTTTATTTTTATTTTTAGCCATAACTTCAAATATTTTATAAATTTTCATCTATATCACATTATTTACATTTCTTAAAAAATGGTGGCACAAAGAGAGTACTGTGCCTTTCACTCCGCACATTGTCGGTTAAATTTCCAGATAGGAAGATGGTATGGTCTTACTCATAAGTCTTACGTTCACATTACGAAAAGGAAATCTAATTAAATGCTTCTTTACGAAAGCAATTGCTCAAGATCCAATTCTCCATTTATAATAATAAAATTAAAACATGCTCACAATATGAGAAAGCTATTTGTAACAGTCCAGATTTCATGAACAATATTATACTCGTACACCGACGCACTCTTATACAAAGTAGAAATCTCAATCTAACCAAATTATAAAGTCCAATACCGCAATACCTTTGCGGCCCGTTTGGTACATGGTATTAGAGGGCGGTAATGGTAATAAAATTAAGTAATAAAAAATTTGATTGTTTGGATGCCTTCAATGGTAATGGATGGTAATAAAATAAAGTAATAAAATTACCAAAAAGGGCCATTTTTATTACCATCAAACAACCTGGTATTAGGCTGTAATGGTAATGAAGTATTACTGTGGTAATAAAATAAGGTAATGTTGTTTCGAGCTGAAGAAAAAAAATAATGAAGAAAAAAAAGGTAATGTATGTAATTATCCAAAAAAAATATTATTATTAAAAAAGAATCATTAAATAGAATAATTTAGACACAATAATGTTTTTAGATACAAATATACAATAATGAAACTAAGAGTCATTACCATTTTTTATTACTAACAACCAAATGCAATCAATGGAATATTATCTTCCATTACCAATCTTTAGTCATGCACACCAAACAAAAGAATCTTCATTATTACCAGTTCTCATACCCATTCCTTCATTACTATTGCCATTACAACATTTCATTCTCATTACTTCATTACCATCAACCAAACGGGCCGTTGGTTCAATGCCATGTTTTTGGCTGGATTGCTTGTCACTCATTTCGTTCCAGAATTAGTTTTATTTTTCATCTTATTCAATTATTTTCTTTTTATTTTTTACCATAATGCATATTGTTTCTTTAATTCTCATCATATACTCCTTTTCGTTATTTTAATTTACTTTTTCACAGTTTTCAAAGTAAATTTTAAGCCTTAATATCTATAAATACGCAACATACAAAATTATACAAAGTATATAATAAAAAAGTATGCATTAAGACGAATCTAATGAGATCTCACATGAATATATTTTATTCTCATTCACATATTTCTTTAACTTTCTGTTAAAATATTCTTTTTACCACATTAAGAACATGTTCTCTTTGTCTAAATCAATTGGTTCAGATATGATTTTGTCAAGATCTATATTGATCTGGTCAGATTTGATTCATCTGATCTGATTCCAATAAGAATGAATAATATGTTCAAAAAATAAGTTGAAGAGTATATGCTCTTATTTACTTTCCTTAATTTTCACCATATTTGTACTTAAATTATTTCTATGAGATAAGAAAATTTACCTCAAGGTTAAAATTTTAAAATAGAAAGAAATTATGAAAAATGTTACAATGAGGCTTACAAACAATTGACATACGATGAACTGGAATAAATTAGACCTTAATAAACTAAACTGACACTCAATGAACAGTAAAACATGAAAATAAATAGTAATTGGACATAACATATCAAAGAAAATTATGAAATAGGAGTAAAATAACATTTTCTACGTTTGAATTTGTTACAGCTCAAAAATTAGAGTGAAAGTTTTTTCTATATATATATATATATATATATATATATATATATATATATATATATATATATATATATATATATATATATATATATACTTCTTTTGTCCTTTTAAGATTGCTGGTGATATTGAGAAGAGAACGATAGTATTGTAATAATTTCAATGGGCTATAACTGTTAAACTCAACAAGTATCAATTAACTCTCAATTCAATCTTAAGACAAACAATCTTTTATTAATTGGATTGGTTAAAATACAATAAGAGTTGGAGCTATTTATTTATACAAATGAATGTAGGAAGCTAAAGCTATATAATAGCTAATCAACACTCTATTATATAAACATAAGTTAGTTATAAACATCCTAACTAACTTTGTGTTTCTTGTTAGCGCACATCAATTAGTTGGTGAGGCATACGAATTGCTGAGGTGGAGAATTGATCTTCTCATGAGTTCCAAGAATAACAATGCCACATAAACTTTTCATTTTTGCTCAAATAACCATATACTCATTGCATTTTAATTAATGCATGAAAACCAAATATGACATTTGGACAAATACGAGTATTTGTGTATTATAGTGGATAATTATAAGTTTTAATGTAGAAAAGAAAAATAAACTGTACTTTGATTTTAGTCAAGATCATGTCTAAATATAGTAAAAGATAAGATCAATGATATTACTAAAATAGTAAATGAAGCAAAATGAAAAAGTAGATGTAAAAGTCTACCCCATTTCACCATCTTCTAATGCAGGCTCCATTCAAAAAGTAGTAGTAAACCAAAATTAGAATATGCCAAGGACAAAGTACCGATAAGATTAACAAATCAAGCGAGTACTATAATATTTGAACAGAGATCTGCTGTAAACCTGTAGTTAATTTCTTCACTAGCAGTCTGACATTACATACCTTCTTTATCAGCTCATTACCACAACAACCGCAATCCACAGCCCCACAATAGTTACGAAATTCCATATTTCTTTAACTTAATGTGTTCATTAGGAAACCCCTTTCACTTTACGTATAATAGAATTGAATTTTATCTCAGTTGAAAATCAAATATCACTTCTCGTAGTAAGATCCTGAGTTCGATTTCATCAAGCTCTTTCATTCCCTCATCCTACCCTGAAATTCCCCCAAAACAACTTTGCGTCCTCCACTTTTGGAATCGATTTTACCAATATCTCGGTTCTTGATAGCACCGACACATTTTGCCTAATCAAACCAATGTTACATGTAACGAAATTCAATTTGATATAAGAAATAGAATGAAAAACAACATATATTAATTTAGTGTTTCCAAAGCTTTGGAATTGAAATTTGATCCAATAGAGACTAAAATATAGCCATGACGTTGTTCAAATATATTGATCATAAGTAGGAAATATAACCTTAACACTAAAGTTTTTCCATCTAGATACAAATTAGACATGCATAATGTAAATTTAGTGTATTGAATCGCATTTTACATACCTTTTTGGTATAAACGGTTCATAACAAACTGCGAAACAAAGTTCTGTGTTTTGGGCTTCATTAGTTAAAACTTCAGCTTGCAAATGGCCGTAATTTCCTAAATCAAATCCGGTGTCCACATCCTCCTCTATCTCAACCAACACAAGATACACACACAGATAAAAAGCGATAGACCATCATAGATTACCAGATGAACATTAAGGGCCTGTTTAGTATGGCTTATTTAGTATCAACTTTGGAATTGAAATTTGATCCAGTTGAGAGTAAAATAAAGGCATGACGTAGTTCAAATACATTGATCATATGTGAGAAATATAAATCCAAAATGGAATTTTAGTTCTTTGAATCGCATTTACGTACCGTTTTGATCTAAACGGTTCGAAACGAGGTACAAAGTAAAGTTTTGCGTTTTGAGCTTCATTAGTTCAAACTTCAGCTTATAAACGGCCGTGATTTCCTGGATCAAATCCGGTCTCCACATCCTCCACTACCTCAACCAGCACACGACACACACAGATAAAAAGCGATAGACCATCATAGATTACCATATGAACATTAAGAGGTGAACAGCAACACATGAATTTTAGTCAAAAGTTGCAAAAACTATTTGCATGTCACAGCAAAGCTTCAGCTTTAGTACTGAAAATATTAGTGTATCCCATCCCAAATACAACTTAAGTGTCCACATAATTACCTCGAGTTTACACTTTCAAAAATCAGCAGTTTAGTAGAACAGATTCTCTCAATCTTTTGTCAGGACATCACAAATCACTAACTAACAGCCTAACAATCTTGCTTCTAGATGACTTACAAAGATTTAAAACATAATTTAGATGGGAATCCATGGTCATTAGCATCCACTCTTTATCCTCATCCTGATATTTGATCTTGAGTTTGCCCGACTCAAGTTTTAGGTTCTTCGCCACTTCTTTCTCAAGTTCACTGACACTAGAGGAAGTTGGCAAGAAGTCAAACCTAACCGTATCTTCCTTATAAGTAGCTTTTATAACCAAACATTTTAAACATCCGCTCTCTTGTTCAACACACTGATTTCCACCCTCCACATAGTTTGGGCTATGGCATGGAGTTCCCACGATGGGCTCTTCAACAATTTCCATTGTTTTACCTAGAGTTGACATCAAACGCTCAGGGTCTTCATCTAAATGTAAAGGGGAATGTTCAAGACCAGCTTGATCATTATAATTACCATGGCTGTCTAGCTCTATGGTCGAGAGGGTTGAGTCTGGCTTACGACTAAAAGTCAGAAGTTTTTGACGCGATGCAACTTGACTAAACCTTATACTGCATCTACGAGTAAGATGATCTTTTAAAGTAGAGGTACCATTTTTACTATTGCCTCCAAATATACGTTGACAATGCACACATCTAGCTTTCTGTTGACCATTTATAATCAACTTCGTAAAGTGGTTCCACACTATCGATTTCGTCTTTCTAGGTCGACTTCCAGAAGGAACAATTACTTCCTGTTGTGGGCTTGAGTTCTCCAACGCAGAGTGAGGTCTAGAAAATAGTGGTGGCGTCAGAACAATGGGAGATGAGGACTTTGAGAGATCTTTAGCACTGCTATCACCCATTTCCATGACTGTGGTACAACAAAAACAAATAATGTGTAACAAAATTAAGGACTAAATTTTAATGTATAAATGTGCTCAAATATGTAAATTAGAGATAGTAAATAATTTCTTAATTCCTACTTTGAAGAACAATGAAATTTTATGCATCAAAAGTTCATTCCTAAAGTTGTGTTAGCAATGGCTGTTTGATTGTGTAATAGAACAAGAAGTTTGAAACAAATATTTGTTGTAAAGAGATGATAATTTATAAATTAGTACCAAGTTAAATGAAAAATGAACCTTAAATCAGTTATAGCATGCTCTCTCGAATGCTTAGGTTTGATAGGCATATTAAGTCAAAAACTAAGAAAGAACAAAGAGTTTAGATAAGCGCTTGTTCAGTTTAGTTTAGTTCAATTCTAAACTAAAAAATGCAAATGAAGTGCCATTTAATTTTAATAAGTCCTTATAAGTTCACATTAGTTATGATTAATAAGCTATCAAGTCAATCACAAGTCATTCACATTACCATCTATTAGCACCAACAACTAAACAGACCGTTAATTGACTTGGTAATGTGAGGTTATTGATGTAACAAGCATCACCATTAAACTTTTCAAAATCTTCCCATCAAAATTACACTAATTTTTCATTACCAATTTCACCATTTAACACCGACAACCATTGGGTCGTAACAACAATACTTCAATACCAATATCTTATGCCCATCACTCACACCATCACATTCACTGAATAAGTCGGATCCATTCAGTCTTAAAGGTTTTAAAAATAGAATTCAGTTACAATTAATTAAACTCAATTCAGCAGTCCTAGACATATACAATGTGTGATCGCATTGCCCCTTAATGGGTGTCTACTATTAGTTTAATAATATTACACACACACACACATATATATATATATATATATATATATATATATATATATATATATATATATATATATAATAATCTTATTAAATCACATTTATACTCTTTGACTAAGATTAATGCGGTTGAAATAGGACTGTTGGGAAGTACCTTGTTCATCCTTTTGAAGATACAAAATGCTTATTCTATTCTCTCTTCTTTTATTCACTTGAAGTCTCGTTTATTTACACTAGGATAGTAGAGAAAAAACTTTCTTATTGCAACGATAACTTGGTGTCACACCAAACTTTTCCTTATCAAATACATATTACACACAACTCTAAACACATTTCTCAAGTACAAATATTATACATAACATTATTATGTCGATGATTGTAGCCATGATAAGACATTGAGAAGACCTTAAAAAGTCATTTATTTCCAACACCCCTTGTAGAATAGGTCCTTAATGATAAATTTTAGCGGCTTACTGGTATCATATTGGTGTGCGGATTGATAATTGTTATCAACCCATTTTGCAACAAAAATTGCACCATACAAAGATTAAATTTACCGCATATTATTTGATTGGCATATACCCAAATTAACAAACAAAAAAAGGTAAGACATACAATAGAACAACGAAATTAAATCTCAGAATTACAATCTCCATCTCAAAAGAATACAATTTTGAATAAAAAGTGAGGGAAAACGAAAGATTTTGAATACCTTGCACGAGATTCAGTAGAATTGAATCAAGTGAGGGTGGACCTTACACTGAATCGAATCAAGTGACAAAATAGAGTGAGGCCGATTTGACTGAGTCGATGTGTCCAACTCAAGAAGCCAACAAAATGAATTCAAAAGATGCTAGACGATTAAGCTGCGCCCATTTCTACAAGAATTGGGGCAAAAGAGCAAATGTGATTGGAATTAAACTGTTTTAACCCTAGGAATTGTCTTTTGATCTATTTTTTTTTTTTTTTGGTTTTCGATTCGATACACCCTCTTGTACCGTTTAATTTGGTGGGAAGGTATCGTACTTCTTCCCTATTTTCCATAAACCTTAAAAATATTAAAGTTATAAATATCGACAAAATTGAATGTCTAATTATAACATTTTGACTTTTTCATAAATGTTTTTAAAATTTCGAGTAACAGTTTTGAATTTTTAAATTTTTCATGTGGGAAACAAAATGTTAAAGTTTTTATTAAATTAAGTACTTATTTCGACTAGATTTCAAAATATGTGATCAATTACGGTAAATTACGACGTTTGGTTTTGAAAAAATTGTCATTTCATTGGATAAATAGCGTAAAATGAACAAAAAATTTCTCTTTAATCTAACACGTGGAAAAGTTGGAAGGTCAAGGTTACCACGTGGATTAAAAAATATTTTTCTACCATGTGGAAAATTCAAATATTTAAGGTTACTATATGGAATATCCCTAAATATTTTTATTTGATAGATACAATTAAATATAATAATTGTTGATAAATAATTGCAATTAAGTTGCTACATATTATGAATCAAGTCTATACACGACTTTTACAAATTTAACAAAATATATAATTTTTTTCATCTCATTTATCCATTCTTTACCCTATTTTTTTTCAATAATTATCTCACGTTAAAAAGCAGAGAGTAACTGAAATCAAATGACAATCTAAATTGTAAAAAGGCGATTGTTGTAAATGATATCGGACACTTTTACATATCCTTTTTTTCATCGTTGTTTGATACAATTTTCAACAAGAGATATGATTAGGAAGCAAGCCTCGTTGTATCATCATAGCCTACAAAACCTAAGGAACCATAAACAACTACAAACAATCATATATTGACCATGAAGAACTCATCATTAACGTCTTATAAACTATTAGACCAAATGCTCTTGCCTTTGAAGATTCTAAAACAAAGAATGCAAAAGATTGCAAAATGTAAAAGAAATTAAACACACCAAGAATCAAAAGGTAGGGAAAATCCTAATATCAATTTGATATTAGACTATGAAACCCCATCCAATGAATAAAGGCAATTTATTGATTAGAATTCTTGATTACATGCACTAATCCAACTTTAACAATGGAGAATAAAAAACTATAGGTATTTTAGAGAAAAATTGCCCCCAATTCCACCCTTATGAATGTTGAACATTTAGAGTATATAGACCTAAATATGTTTATACTAAATACTTAGTATAGTAGTGGGAGTAAAATAAATATATTATAAGTCCAATTAAATGCCTCAAAGGAAAAACGCAAAAAACACAAGACAGAGGAAAGCAACAACTTGTCGTGGGCTAGGCAACGAGTCGTCGCCTGGTTACTAAAGTAACTTTTTGGGTACAACGTAAAGTCGGCTCGGATTTTCAGGAAACGTCGCCAGTGAGCAACGACTCGTCCCCAGTCCTTTGTCCTATTTTTCGCGGTTTTTGTTTGTTTTATCCGGTTTTGCTTGTTAGTGTTGTTTTGATCAAAGCACTACTAATGATGAATTAACTTCTATTTGGATGTTAATTGCACTTGCTTTGCTTTGATGAATCATTAGTTTTGATTCATAAGCTATGCTTGGTGAAACACTTTTGTTTCAAACGGAGGTGTTATTTGATGTATTACTTTATAAATAGAGGTTGTATGTCAAAGGACATTCCATCCCATCTCCATATCATTTCTGATTTCTCTCTTAAGAAGATTCTCATTCTTATTCTTCCTTTCATGAGATAATATTAAGAGTTTAATTAACTCTAAATATCATCAAAATTCTTAATTCACCACAACACTTGTATTTACAATTGCAATTTTCTTATGCTAGGGTTTTGTTGTGTAGATTGTATCTCATTCGGTATTTCATTTAACATCCCAAGCACCTTTGTGGGAGAAATGCTAGTGATAGCAGCAGATGACCTACTTTAAATGTTGCGGTTTAAACCCGCAGCATAAAAGTGCAATATATGCTGCGGTTTCATAGGAACCGCAACATATAGTGTAAAACTATATGCTGCAGTTCACCCAAAACCGCAGCATATAGTCTTTTTTTTTTAAATCAAAAATACACTATATGCTGCAGTTTGAAAGAACTGCAACATATAGCATATATTTTTGTTTTTGTTTTTTTCTGTTTAATATTAATAAATAATCCAATGTTTAATGTATAATGTAATAAACAATGATTAATGTACAATGTAATAATCCAATATAATCACCAATTATCACCAATTATCACCAACTAATATATATATATACACTCTCGATCATATATATAAATATATACATATACAAAAGTCCTAAATATAAACTAATTACATTATTTACCAAGAACCAAGTTTGAACTATTTTATGCGCGAAAGTGCAAAAAAAGCTTAAAAACCCTTAAAATCGCAACTTATCAAGTAATTTTAAGAATATGACTATGATTTACAATTCTAACCATTTCAACACAATAATATTTATCAAATAGTGTTGTGTGCCAAGTTTCGTGCAAAACAAACCAAGTTTTAGATACTTTATGCGCGAAAGTGCTAAAAAAGCTTTAAAAACCTTAAAATTTATACCTTGTGAATCACTTAATTCAAATGTATTCCTTCCGTGCTATATACACGCATTTAACCAACATCTACATCATCTTGATCCACTGATTTTGGATTGATAAAGGGCGGGGAGTCTTCAAAAGCATCATATTCTTCTTCATCCTCAACATCACTTATACCAAGGATACTTCTTTTTCCCGGTACAACAATAGACCATTTTTTATCAGACGGGTCTACAATGTAGAATACTTGCTTGGCTTGTGTGGCTAGTATGAATGGCTTCTCACTATCACGCAAACGAGCTAAGTCTACAAGAGTGAATCTACAAGGGTCGTCATTTTTTATGCATCGTCGATTATTGTCTACCCACTTACATTTGAAAAGACCAATTGTGAAAGTAGAGTAGTCAAGCTCCTATATTTCATGTACCCACCCGTAGTATACCAATTTAACATCAACTGGCGATTGATCCTTGGCACTCGCGTAAAATGTAGATGACGCCAAAATAGAAACCCCACTATTCTGTTGATAAGATGACTTCTTATCTTGACCATCAGTCCAAAATGTGAAGCCATTGACATCATAACCCTCATATTTGTTGACATCATCACGAGGACCAAAAGCTAACCACTTAACAATTTCAGATACACCCTTGAGTTCTTCACTTATTACTCGATTATGAAACCAATCAATAAACGTCTTGTTATGCAACTGCATCAATCCCCTATCCCCTTTACAAGGATATTTTGCACGCAATATATCTAAATGCTCATTCAAAAAAGGATGGACTTCAGGAATATGATGCAACACATACAAGTGTGCTTGTAGAAGACTGTCTCGAGGAGGTGTGATCAATTTGGAGTTGTTCCTTTTCCCTCAAGCCTTCTTTCACGTCGAGAGGTGGGAAGTCCAATAGGCTTTGCCATGGCCAAATACACGGCTATAAAGTTACTAATCTCATCACTCACAGTGCCTTGAATTCATACTCCCCTCGGGTTTTGTTGGATTTCTCACCTTGTTTTGTAAAACACCCATGTGTCTTTCAAAAGGATAACACCACCTTTAAAAAACTAGACCCAAAACCTTGATTTCACGAACGAGATGGACAATAAGATGAACCATTATGTCAAAGAAAGAAGGTGGAAAATACATCTCAACTTTCATAAAGTTACAATCACGTCGACTTGAAGAGCATCAAGTTTAAAGGGATCAAGAACTTTACTACAAATTGTGTTGAAGAACGAACATAGCTCGGTAATAGCATATCTCACATGTTTTGACAATATTCCACGGATTGCAGTTGGTAAGAACACTTGCATCATTACATGGCAATCGTGAGATTTCATGCTTCCCAACATCAATTCACCATTTAGGGTCACAAATCTCTTCATGTTGGATGAGTACCCAGACGGAACCTTAATGCCATACAAAGTGTTATGACCCGGTTTAGGTGACCTGGAGAAATCATATGAAAATATGAACTCCGGTTCACCCATCGGACACTAGAGAAGAGTCTCCTCTAGGATCGTCAACATTCCATCGATAAAGAAATATAAATGAAACAGAAAACAATACCAAAGCGATAGAAACAAGTCAGCGAAAGTGGTTACGTACAACTCGAGAGCCTAATTGCCTCTAGTTAAAAACTTAAAGAAAATTGGCGAAATCAAAAAGGAACCAACACAATATCTTGTTACATAATTCAAAGTTATTTCGACTCATGATCTTTTATAAAAGGGAAACATAGTCTCGATGATTACGGGTTCTAAGTCGAGTCCTCACTCCAGTCCCCATCTGCAATCAACCTGCTAGTCGTCGTATGACAACACGTAGGAAGTTCCAAGAACAATTCAATACACTTCAGAAACTTCATACAAAATATTAAACAAGTTGAATACAAGCAATGTGTTCATCCTAGCATGCAAAGGCTTTAATACATATATTACTAGATAATCCCAACTTGTAACGTAGCCCATCCTGTTCGAGTCGTTCAAGTATAAATCAATTTTTTTCTTTTTTTTTGGTTGAGGAATACTCTTGGGAGAGCTAATCCTAATGCAACCACCGACCTAAGACGTTGCCCGTCCTGTGCGGGTCGTCAGATGTAAAGTATGCATACCCCCATGGTGATCGTAATGATCCACTACTGCCATGGAAACAATAATTGTAATAATCCAAATCAAAACATTAACCTCCTTTGGGTAACAAACACATAAATCCTAAATTTCCAAACTAACTTCTTTCAAATTATTTGAGGTGTCTAAATCTTAAGCGATTCAAATGCCATAATTAAGAATGAAACAACATCACTTGCACAATCACATAAAACAGTATGGTCTAAGCGTGTACCTCGAAGCGCTGCAAACAAAACAAAGTTCAACACGACAGGAATTTCACCTTCTTATGAATCGAGATCCTAGACACCACACACACACAAAAAATCACGTATTAGAATATGTTTACACATTTAATCCCCGCTATACTATTAAGATACCACTAAGACTTGATAATTTTAAATGGTTTCACCAAAATTTCAATAGTTCCAAACTTTCAAATTTAACCAGATACTTAAATGGCCAATTTGGACATTTTAAAAAATTCAAATGGAAAATCCGACTTCTTCACTGCGTCCGAAACGCATCAATTACCTTGGGTACCAAATTTCATAATTTCTAACTTCCATTTACTATTTTTAATTAATTTTAGCGTCTAACGAGTTCTGAATGCAACGGATAAGTGAAACGACAAAGAAACGCACCCGACATTTAGGGTCGATACCAAACGATCTTTTTAAAAGAGTTTTGATTTACGCTATTAACTTGTAAAGTAATAGCCGTGTTTTGATTCGTTATGAACTAAAGGTTCATAGCCGCATTTATGTCGATATCAAACGGTCTTTTGAAAGTGTTTTGAGAAGGATAAAATAATGTTTATAAATGGTTACTGAACCATATTGGTTCAAGACCTTGGTAGCTTTGAAATAAGTGGAAGAGTGGACACATAAACAACACAAAGCAAGGATCAAGAACACATCCCACAGCAAATAACATCATACAACCCACGAAACAGCAGCAGATCAGCACAGCGAGCAGCCCACCTTGCAGCATGACCCAAGCCTTGACCATGGAGATTTGGACCTAACCAATCATGGGGACGTCATCTATATACATAGGCCTAGCCATAAAGGTCCAAGAACCATGTTAGAAGTGCACATAATTACCTAGAACAGAAGCACAAGGAAGACCAACAGCAACATAAGAATCAGACCAGCAGCTCAGTCTAACCAATACCGATGACCAGGCCACCTTGACGGAGCCGTACAGACGTAACCAGAGGTCATGGGAGGACATGGAGGATAGAATTGGAATCTCTCCACATGGGACTTGCTGTTATGACCCAAGAACCATCCTTAAAGTCACCGGAAGTGTACAGAAAATCGATGCGAAGGTCGTGCGGTCAGCAGGTGAACGCTGACAGAAGGACCAGCAGCCTTGTTCTGTTTCTGTGTATTTTAATTGGCACGTGTATTGCACATGAGCTATATGACCGTTATGAGTAGTTACTTGACGTGTATTCTCTTTAGCTTTGATCATGTAATCTAGTTCTATATATATGTGGCTCATCCATTGTAAAGTTCAAGTTGTTGGTTAATGAAAATTTTCTCAAAAAAAAATTCAGTGTTTGAATTTTTTACAATTGCTTGCAATTGGGGTTACTAGGGTCAGTCTACCCTTCGTGAATGTGTAAATCCTTGATCAGCCTTCAAGATTACACTTCACTCTATCCAAGAACGCTGAGTATTCCATTGATTGATCAAAGGAAAGCACCGGTGTTGTCTTGACAAGAGGCTTGGCAGTCCAACTCTATTCAAGAAGCTGATTTTCAGTCTTGGAATATCCTTGGTTTGAGTCACGTTTTGGTTTTGCGTATAAATTTCTTCATTTTCATACGCATAATCACATCAATCAAGTGAACAAGGAATTTGATTGGAGATGTTTATTAATGACTTGTATACAAATGTAGTAGTTTGTTGGATTACTCAACAATGCAATTGTTGACAGTTTTTTTTATATAGGGCCTATCTCTTACAGAGGATAGATCCTCTTTCAGGTTGCCATCTTTAGTGCAGATGGATGTGCTGCTCATTTATGTGTCATGTGTTGCGATAGCGAGGACATCGTTTTCGGAAGGTTAACTTATAATGACATTTTGGCAAATCATGTCTTTTTAAATAAAAAATAGATATTTTATAATGTATTAATTTAGTTTATAACTGGGTTGTAAGTAATTGTATTACAGTTTTGTAAAGATTTTAAATACTCTGATATTGGATGCTGTGGCTATCGAGCCACAGGTCGGATTCAGCCCAGACTTCTATAAGTCTTTCGCTGTGCTTTGTAGACAATATTATTATATTGTTTACGCTGGTTTGGGCTGTTTCAATTGGTATCAGAGCCTGGTTGTTTCTGGAGTACTCGAATCCTCATATTCGAGTACAAAACATTTGAAAAAAAAATGAATTTCGAAAATTCGAGAGAGCTCGGTAGTCGTGTCTTAGGGTGTATCCACTGAGAATCGGATAGTATTAATGTGACTATGTGTTATATGTGTGATATGTAACGTGCTTACGTGCTAAGGAAATCTTGAAGTTTCCTTACGTGTTGTGAATCCTCTTTTAGTACGAGTCATGCCGTAGGTCAAGAGTTAAGTCCGAATTATGAATTTGGAACTTCGAAGTTTGGTGAAAGGAGTTTTAAAGGATACTAAAGTTAATTTGGGAATTTTTCGTTTGAATCGTGATTGGTGGATTTACTTGATTTTATGTGAAATATTGTGTGATTATTTACATGTCATGTATAAAAAAAAGGTTGTTTTTAAAAGATCTTAAAATTTCAACTTGAAATATATATGTACTCGAGTCAAGTATTCTTGAAATTGTTTTCCAAAAGATATTATATATACTCGGATAACTGGCAAAAAGGAGTTGAGGACCAAACTTATCGAGAATTGCGATGATGTTGTGCAAGAAGGATTCGATGCAAAGAGTTTAAAAGAAACATTTTGGGAATATTGAAAGTTATGCGTTAATTGAGTGTTAAGATTGAAAATCTATAAAGGAATAAAGAATGTAGAAAAAGTATTTGTGACATGTTCAATTATGGGATGAGAAATTTTAATTAAGGAAAGTTTCGAAAGGAAACAAAGGTTAATACAATTAATAGTAACTTAAAGTTATGCTGTAGTAAGTTTGATTGAATGGCCTATACGTATTGAGGATAATGTAAAATTATGATTGAGAAAGCTTTCAACGGTTTTTAATGAATGAATGATAACTTTGGGACGCTATAAAGGTTTTATTGATGGTAATATGTGAATTAAGAAAAAAGGGATCAATTGGAAGTTTAAAGAATACTTAAATTGTGAGAAGTTTGACTTTGTAAGTGAGGAAATGTTTGGTTATTAAAGGTTAAAAAAAAAATTTGGGATTGTATGAAACTATTAATGGTATAACGTGAGTATAATAGAATAATGGTTTAGAAAAAAAAAATACGAATTTGAATGTCTAAAGGTTATTGAAGTTATTTCGGATGAATTTCTTATGGAATTTGAAGTTTTAAGCGTTAAATGAAGAGTAGGGTTATAAATGTTATAATTCGAAGTAAGTTGACAATGATCGAGTTTTGAATTATTAAAAGTTGATAGAGAAATGATTGTGGATATCTTTAGAATATGAGATTCAATAAATGACTTAAGGTATTCATTTCAAAGTATCTCGGGAGTTATAAGAGTTTTGAATTAGAAATTTAATTGTAATTGGGAAACAGCAAGTAAGTTCATGATTCAATATCTCAAACTAAGGATATAAAAAGGTTGGAATGACAAAATATGTAATTAAAGGTATAAAAGATTTTAAAGTAAGGTGGTTGATTTAAAGTACATGTGAACGATCACGTAAAGTAAATTGAGGTTGAAGTTTCAAATTTAAAGGGTTGAAGTAATTCAATTGAGGTTAGTTGCGTTACCAATATGTAATTCTTCTTATATGATTGAAAATTAAGCCTTTGCAACTCTAAGGTCGACACCAAATTCGTCCTGGGTCCCTTGGGAAACTTCCTGTATCTAACGCTTTCACCTCTTGGTCCTTCCAACAAAACTCTCTGCTCTCTGCATTCAATAGTGGCCTTATACCTTCCCAGCCAATTCATCCCCAAAATTACTTCTAAACCTTCCATATCTAACACATACAAGTCGCTAGGAAAGACAACCTTTCCTATCCTTAAGGGTACATCCCTATACAGTTTTTCACAACTGTACAATTTTCCCGATGGTACAGCCACCGTATAAGAAACTTTTTCAAAGGTCTCCAAATTCAACTCGTTCACCTTACTCTTTGCAAGAAATGAGCATGTAGCTCCCGAATCAAACAATACATTCACAGCTATAGAATGAATGGCGAACGTACCTGTAACCACATCTGCTGCCTGGTCAGCTTCTCTTGCACTGACCGCAGATACCCTTCCGCTCGCCGGCTGTACATTATTTCCTCCCACGTGATTTCCCCCGCGCTGCATTTCTGACCCTTCTACTCGATTTCCATCTACCCGGCCTTGCCCGCCATAAAAAGGTCGCTGGAATCTCTGATCAGCATTACCACGATTTCCATTCCCGTGCTGTTGACTGGCTTGACTACCAGCGTTGTTTAAATTTTGTTGCCGGTTTTGACCACTCGGATGTTGACTTCTCCCCCCTTTCTTTATGTAGCATTCAAACTCTCTATGCCCTCTTTTGTGGCAAAAGTTACATTCGATCAGATTTCCTTCGCAATCTTTTGCCGGATGATTTTTCTTGCACCTCTTACAAAAATACTTCCTCTCATTGCCATCTCTGTCCAATAACGGCTTAGTAAGCTTCACGTTGTTCCTAATTCCTGAATTCGAATTAGACCCGCCTCCCTGAAAATTTCCAAAATTCCTTGCTTTCTTCTGATAGAAGCCCGACACATTCTCCAATGCCTGGCCAGAAACTTCTTTCCTTTTCTCAGGGACATTACCCTTCTCTTTTTCCTTTTCTTTCCTCAAAATATTCCCTATTTGTGACGCTCGCTTATACATCTGCTCCATTGTGTTATATCGGTCACTCTCAATATGCTTTTGAATATCAAAAGATAAACCTAGCTCGAAACGTTGCATCTTTTTCTCCTCAGTGGGTACATCATCAGGACAATATTTGAGATATTCCATAAATTTGTGATAATATTCATCCACCGTCATACTACCCATTTCCAATCGCGCAAACTCGTTTGATTTATCCTTTCTAACATGCAGCGGATAAAATTTCTCTCGCATACCCCTTTTGAACAAATCCCAACCAAAGTCTCCCTCAGCTTGCTCTAATAACCCCGATCTACTGTTTGCCCACCAGTAGTCGGCTTCCCCCACCAAATAAAAGGCAGCTTGATTGACTTTTAATTCTTCTGGGCACTCTACCACATCGAAAAGTTTGTCAAATTCTCTTAACCAAAGTTCCAGTTCTGACGGTTCCCCCTTACCATCGAAGGTCGAGGGTTTGCTTTGGCTAATCCTTTTGCTCATTTCAGAGGCTAACTCCGACAAAGACTTCTCTCGGGGTGCACTTACATTTGTTAACGCTTTCACCAGATTTCTTATCGTACGGTTAGCATCACCTCGAGACAGTCTCTTCCTAGAAATTGGAGGCATCTTCTGCAAACGAAAGAAAGGTACAAATCAAAAGAAATTCCTAAGATTCGTAACCTTTGGAGAAAGAACAAGGTTTTGCTGGGTAAACCTAACAGTCGTTTACTTGTTTGTTTATATCCCTAAATATATATACATATATATATATATATATATATATATATATATATATATATATATATATATATATATATATATATATATATATATATATATATATATATATATATATATATATATATATATATATATATATATATATATAAGTATTATTATTATCATTATTAACGTTATTTTACTATTATTGTTATTATTATATATATATATATATATATATATATATATATATATATATATATATATATATATATATATATATATATATATATATATATATATATATATATATATATATATATATATATATATATACGCTTACAAAAGGAAATTACGTACGTAATGCACAAACTTACAACACCAAAAGAAACAGCAAACACACTTCAATATTTTATATATCTTTTGATACATCAAAAGTTGCCTCATACAAGAGTTACATTATTACTTTATTGCTTATTTGATTAAAAAGATACAACTTAAAAAAAAACTCAAGGAAAGTTGCGAAAACAAAAAGAACATCTAGCGCCAAGCATCCCAAGCGTCAGCACCCTCATCGTAACTTGCTATATCGAAGTCCTCATCATCCCCGTCCTCTCCAGAATCAGAGCTGGAATCCGAATACGATTCTTCTGATTCACTATCACTAACCCCGGGGCTGCTTAATTGTAAATCCTCTACCTCCTCTTCAGGATCTTCCTCATCAGACCACCCCCTATCAAACCCAACCTCAAAGCCGTATAAGTCGTAATGCGATCCCCAATTCTCTCTCTCATCATCGCTGGAAATTTCTATATAAGCAGGCGGTTCACGACTAGGCTCCCACATCTCAATATCACTCTCTGTCTGAACCTCGGTTTCCACCAGTGGGGAGTCAAGAAGGACCCGCTCCCTTAATGGTTCCATGGTCACATCGGTGCCGCCCGATAATGGAGGCTCGCCCTTCCTCTCAGGTGTTACACTCTTCCTAGATTCAGACAAACGGTGTAACCGATTCAGGTCCAAATCTAAATCGTAACATACTCTATCGGCTTTTTCCTTAACCATAAGAATTCTCTCCCTATAATCTTGGATACTTTCACCACTCCTTATTTTCCATATATCAGCGTTGGAGACTTCCCTCCAGACAGTTTCAGGATCAAACATCGGTACCTCTCTCGATTCACTGGGGGTGTATGGGTCCATAGGTGTCTTTCCCGTATACATATTCCTGAACACATACACATAACGAAAAGGAATCAAGTAAGAAAATTGTTAACTAAGGACACCTAGACACTTTACAACCCTAATGGTCCAAAGCCAGCTACATCACAACAAACACATTCAATGTTTTTTTTTTTTTTTTTTTTTTTTTTTTTTATTTTTTTATTTTTTTATCACATTCGACCATTCCCCGTCTCTCATTCCTAAGGTCTGATATTCCTTTATCTCCTAGGGAACGTCAGCTCTGATACCAATTGTAACGGCCCGGTTTAAGTGACCCGGAAAAATCATGTGAAAACATGATTCCGGCTCACAAACGGACGCAAGGAAACTCATCCTTACTCGGATCGTCAACGTTCCAACGGTAAAGGAATATGGTCAACAAAGAATACAGCGCCAAACAAAACAAAACCAAACAAAACAGCGGAAGTCTTTACATACAACTCGAGAGCCCACCGGCCTCTAGACTAGCTAAAAGTTGTACGAGATAAGAAGAAAACATCATAAACTTTGGTTACATAAACTGAGGTATTTAGACTCATTACAAAGTAAGTCTAGACTTGATAGTTACGGGTTCTAAGCTGAATCCTCACTCTAGCCCCCTCCTGCAGTTAACCTGCTGCACGTCGTATGATAACACGTAGCAGGTTCCAAAGAACAACCAACACACGTCAGAGACTTCATACATATACAAAACAGGTTGAATACAAGCATTGTGTTTACCCTAGCATGCAAAGGCTCTATTATGTAATCTTTATTCATTATTTCCAACCTTGTAACGTTGCCCGTCCTGTTCGGGTCGTACAAGTCATATTTCAAATTTGTTTGGTGGAATACACTTGGGAGAGCAAATCCCAAGGCAACCACCTACCTAAGACGTTGCCCGTCCTGTTCGGGTCGCCAAAGGCTAAGTATGCATACCCCCATGGTGACCATAAAGATCCCTGAATGCCATGGGAAAAATAGTTGATAGTTTTCCAATTTATTTGTTAACCCTTTTGGGTAACATATCCATAAATTCTCAATTTCCACATAATTATTTCATATTATTTGAGGTGTCTAATCCTTATGTGATTACAATGCCTTGATTAGGAATAAAACAACATTACTTGCACAACCATATAAACAGTATGGTCTAAGCGTGTACCTTTGAACGTTGCAAACACACGTTGTTCAAGCACAATTAAAATTTCGCCCTCTTATGAAACGAGATCCTAAATAACACAGAACGATCACGTATTAGACCGTGTTTACACATTTAATCCACTCAATACCATTAAGATATCACTAAGACTTGATAATTTCAAATGTTTTCATCAAACTCCTAATAGTTCCAAATTTTACATTCTGACCAGAAACTTTTATGGCCATTCCGGACAGTTTAGAAAATTCAAATTAAAAATCCGACTACACCGCTGCGTCCGGAACGCATCAATTACCTTGGGTACCAATTTTCGTAATTTCTAACATTCATTTACTATTTTTAATTATTTTAAGCGTTTAACGAGTTTTTAACGCAACGGGTAATTAAACAACAACGAAAACATACCCGACACTCGGATCAGGGCACCACCACCGAGGCAGCAGTTGCTGTCCGGAATCCCCTTTTACTTTAATTATTATTATTATTTTTTTTTATTTTATTATTCGAATTATTAAATCCTTTTTAAATCTCATAACCTACACATCAACCGAAACCGAATTTTCATTCTACTAAAATAAAACAAACAAGACCAATTTTCCTATCACACAACCACTTGATATTTCCACACATTTGACAATACACAAAGTCCATCAACAATCTAAGCCATCATCAAAACATAAGGCTAACAACTTAAAACATACTCATCCTCAAGATCTTCAAGAACATTTAAAATTTCATAACCATGATAAGTAAATTAAATATTTGATCCTCTCAACAAATTTAAATTTTGTAGAGAATCATAAACCAACATTTTTTTTTTATATTTTAAATCGAACATATATATATAAGGGCAATCCTTTAAACAAATCAAATTTTGTTAAAGGATTTATAAACTCATGGATACTTACATCACTTAATCCACACACTTAAAATTTCATCTAACAAACTAAAATCTTGTTAGAGAAATATAAATCGTAAAATAAATTCAATTTAACATTTGAATAGACTTTATTCTTATAACAAATTTAAACTTTGTTAAAGAATGTAAATCAAGGAAAATTTTGCATAACAGAAATATGATATAACCCTTTTAACAAATCAATTTTATCAAAGGATTATTAAAGAAAACTTATATAAAATACTCAATCCTCCTAATAAGTCATAGGATATCATCATATTGAAAGAAATATTATATAATCTCATACTAGAATTTCTTATAAATAAAATTTATAAATAACAACTCAACTTACTTACCCCTTTGATTTGAAGATTGGATTGAACAAAGTTTTTTTTTTTTTTCTTCTTGAATACCGAAACAAGAGCAAGAAAAGAGGAAAATTTTCTGAATTTGTTCACTTTGAAAACTTAGGAAAAGTGAGAAAACTCAAATGATGCTTAAGGATTAATAGGCACTTAAGAGGTGAGCTTAATGTGCCATAATACTCACTTATGAGAGGAGTTACAAACTCCTCCCATTCCTCCTCACAACAACCGGCCACCCCTTCACTCCCCTCTCAATTATTATTATTTTTTTTAATTTAATTTAATTAATTAATTAAGTCATTATTATATTATTGTTAAAATAGAAAGAAACGTTATGCGATAGCCTCGTACGCGATAAAACTTGTTACCGTTAAAATTTAACTCACTTTATTTCTTAAAATTATCTATGTGGAATAATATAATTTAATAATACGTATTTATTTTATTTTATTATATTATTTCTTAAACCCGATAAATTACGGGGTGTTACAATATGCATCAAACACGGAAACGCCTTCATCCCACATCTTTCTCAAATCCTCAACGAGTGGTGCAAGATATACATCTATGTCATTGCAAGGTTGTTTAGGATCCGAGATAAGAAGCGAAAGCATAATGTACTTACGCTTCATACACACCCAAGGTGGCAAATAATAGATCACTAACAGTACCGGCCAAGTACTATGTTGAGAACTATAATTGCCGAATGGGTTCATTCCATCCGTACACAGTTCGAGCCTTAAATTACGAACTTCATCCCCAAAAGCCTTATGCAACCTATCAATACTCTTCCACTCCGGAGAATCAGATGGATGTGTGAGCAAGTGACCTTTCTTCACTCTATCTGCATGCCACCTCAAATTTAACGCATCTTTCTTTATAGAAAACATGCGCTTGAATCTAGGTATTATTGGAAGATACCAAAATACATTAGCTGGGGGCCCTTTAGCATTCCGAGCCCCTTTACGCTTGTAGCACGATAACCCACACCTGGGACACTCTTCTAAGTTCTCGTTTTCATTCCGATACAATACACAATCATTCGAACACACATGAATCTTCTGGTACTCTAAGCCGAAAGAACACATGAGCTTTTTGGCATAATATGTTGACTTTGGAAGTTCATTTCCCTCAGGAAGCATCTCACGTAACGCTTCTAATAACATTGTGAAACTAGCGTCACTCCAATTGAACTTTGACTTAATGTTGAAAATTGTCAACACTGCTGTTAGTTTGGTGAACTTTGTACATCCAGGGTACAAAGGCCTTTGAGAAGCCTCTGTCAACAAGTCAAAAACACGAGGACGTTTTCCTAACTCATCCTCGACTCCCTCCATCATCTCACCAACATGATCCACATCCTCATTGACATCGCCACATTATTGACATCCTCAACAACACTTTTCTCTTCATAAACTCCCTCCTCACTATGCCAAACCCAAACATGATATTGAGGCCTAAACCCACGTCGAATATGTGCTCCCTAAGGATATGAACACTATCTACCTTTGATGTTCAACAGCAATACTACAAAATTCTAATACGCCATCAATAAATTCTTACGATTCAATGCTTCCATACATCCAAGAACGATCTTTTGTCATCCTAAGTGTGATTAATTAATTCAAAACAAAATTAATACACAACTTTTAACATATATAATTAACCCTAATTAATCCAAATAAACCCTATTTAACCCTATATAACCTTTATATTGTTTAAAGTAATCAAATTATGTATATTTTAATTACAAAACATATATAACCAAAAAAAAAAAAACCATTTTCTTTAATCAAATACACATAAATCAAAATAATAAGAAACTAATAATATACAACTACATACATAAGTAAATAATTCACATTCAAATATACTACATATATACATAAGTAAATTATTCACATTCAATCTACCCTAAAAATCCTAATTAATTAAAATTATTCGCATTCAAATATTCAAGTATGACATACATAAGTAAATTATTCACATTCAAATATAAAAGTCATACCTTGGTAATTAGATATGATAATTTTGTTTCTACAATAGGATTATGTAACCTACAATGAAAAAAAAAATCAAAATTAGTATAGAAAAAGACTAAATCCTTAAAACACAATGAAGCTTCTTGAAGAACTTGAACAAAGATTGAAAAATTTATACCTTGAAGAACAAGACTTAGCCCTAATTTCGTGGGGTTTTGAAGAAAAAGCAACAATAGTGGGTTGAAGAACTTAAACAAAGATGGAGAAGGAAATTCGTGCTATGGATGGTTATTGAAGAACACAGTAGCAGTCGTGGGGTTTGGAAGATGATGAACGAAATTGAAGAGAAGAACACAGTAGCAGTTGTAGGTTTTTGAAGAACTTGAAGAAGTTGAAGAGATTTTTGAAGAGATTTTCGTGGGTTTTTGAAGAAATTTTTAAAGAACTTGAAGAAATTGAAGAACTTGAAAAATAAGACAGATGTGGGTTTTAGGAGACTACAACAATTATATGAGAGTTTTGAGCAAATGAACATTGAAACGCGGGTTTTTAATTTTTTAGAATCACTATTTGCTGCGGGCTGCCATAAACTGCAGCATATACTCAACTCTTAATTTATTTTTTAGGCTATGTGCTGCGAGCTACAACAAAACCGCATCATTTGAACTAACTTTTTTTTTGCGTATTCTTTTATGCTATTTTAAGCTGCGTACAACAAAAACCGCAGCAATTGATTAGCAGCAGATATGTTTTTTTCCACTAGTGATATGTTCATCGTCTCCTTGATGATTCAACAAAAGTTCATAGCCATATACAAAGGACTACAAGTAGTGTAGATTTATCTTGTAACACATATTTGTAATTAATCATTATTGTAATTATGTATTGTGATAACTTCTTCATCATGACAAGTATTAAGGAACTCACTTCAAATTTCACTAAATTAGAAAAGTTTGTTGGCTTTGACTTCCGACGTTAGCAAAAGAAAATGCAAATTCTCTTGACAACCCTCAACGTGGCTTACGTTATTAGCACTCCTAGACCGGAGGAGTCCGAAAATGAAACATTGGAGCAAGCAAGGAAAAGAAGTATGTGGGATAATGACGACTTCGTTTGTCAAGGACACATCTTGAATGGTATGAATGATTCTCTCTTTGATGTTTATCAATATCATGATTTGGCCACACTTTTGTGGAAAGCACTTGAAGAAAAATACATGGCCGAGGATACAAGTTCAAAGAGATTCCTTGCAAGTAACTTTAATGCATATAAAATGGTTGAAAATCGCCCAATTATTGATCAATTTCATTACTTACAAAGGTTACACTCTAACATGAAAATTCATGACATTAAAATGGATGAGATATTTGTAGTAAGTAGCATAATAGACAAATTGTCTCCGTCATGGAGGGATGTTAGACATGCACTAAAGCATAAGAAGGAAGACATGAGTCTTGCCGATTTTGGAAAACATCTTGTTGTTGTGTCTAGCATTCGTGCCCAAGAGGGGCAAAAGAATCCAAATTCAAATATTGGGTCGGTTAACATGGTAGAGGCAAAAATACTCTCATGGTGAAAAGTGTAAGAAGACGTACAGGGGGAGTTCTAGCAAATCCAAAACCTTTGAAAATGGGTGTTGGGAATGTCGAAAGCACAAACATCTAAAGAAAAATTGTTTTGTTTTTATGAACAAACAAAAGAAGACAATGGGTCAAGCTGCAGCAAGCAGGGACTCATCTACTAAAGGTGATCATTCCATATTAAATAAACAATTTAGTTTTGATGTTTGTTTAATGAATACTAACATAAGTATTGTGCAGGATGATCCTATGTCTTGGTTTATCAATTCAAGGGCTACGAGACATGTATATGGCAACAAACATTTGTTCAAAAGCTTGCACAAGGTGGTTGATGGAAAGTTTCTTTACATGGGGAACAATTCTTCTATCAAGGTCCTTGGAAAAGGGCAAGTAGAACTTATGTTTACTTTGGGAAATCTCTTTGTGTTAAGAGATGTATACTACATTACTATGCTCCCTAAATTAGTAGGAACTTTTTCTCGGGTTTCATATTGAATCGATTGGGCTACAAATTAGTATTTAAAGCCGATAGATGTATAATTTTTAAAGGAAACTTGTTTATAGGACGTGATTATTTACAATGTAATTTATTTAAACTTTCACTTGTATGTAAAAATTATGTGTATAGTGTTGATGTTCCTAAAAATATATTTGATGATTTGCATTATCTTTGGCATTTAAGATTAGGACATATGAATTTTTATAAAGTTTCTTTTATGTCTAAGCATGATGTAATTCCTTTTTGTCCACATCAATCTCATAATTGTAAAACACGCATGTTGAATAACACCATTTAATAGTGTTGTAAGAAAATATATAATTTTAGATTTGGTACATAGTGATTTATGTGATTTTCATAGTACACCATCATTAGGCAATAAGAAGTATGTGATTACATTTATTGATGATTATTCCAAGTTTTATTATGTGTACTTCTTACATGCAAAAGATGAAGCACTTAATTCTTTTAAGATATATAAAAAAGAAGTTGAATTACAAAATTGGATGTAATCTTAAAAGATTGAGGACCGACAAGAGAGGAGAATATTATGATCCTACTTATTTCCAATATATGGGTATAATTGTTAACTGCTAAAAGTTAAATTAATTTTATTCCTCTTTAGTACGATTTTACTATTTTTATTAAATAATATATAATATTTAGTATATATCTAAATTTTTGAGTTAATATCTACACATATATAATTTTATTAACATTTTGTAGAATTTTTGATTAAAAATAAATTTGGACGAAATAAGAAATTGGAATCAATCGGAATAAATTGTAATTCGCGAATTACTTGATGTTCCAATTTTAAAATGGGCATATCTCACTCATACGGACTCCAAATTAAGCTTTTTTTGAGGCTACAAACATCCTCGAAAAGTTCTCCGACTTTTATGTTTTGTAAAAAAAGCAAATTCAGCCTGTAGGCCCTGTACCAATGGCAAAACAGATACTAAATCAGCTGTATGTTTTTACGTGTACAACTGGACATCCAAATTAAATAAATGTTTGAAGAAGAGAATTAGTATTAAAAGACTGTTTTTACATAATATTATTAGAGTTTGTTTAGTAACAACTAGTAATAATAACTGCATCTAGTTTTATTATTAGAGTTTTTACATAATATTAAATTTAGTTTTAGTTGGGTTATTAGGGTATCTTGGGTACAAATAGTAAGCTAATATAACAGGGTTGACAGGGGATTTACGACGGTAGTATAATTCCTACAACCGCCTATTCATATAAAAGTTGTAATTAATCGATGATTAAAAAAATCATGCCAATGACTAAAATACATGTTGCCATTACTTTCTCTTATTGATGTACACTCTTATTTACTTTACATATTTTATTTTTTTGTATTAAGCTTATTTTTTTTTAAGTTCTTAGTAGTCTAATCACAACTCATTTTCCCCCAGCTTTTTACTTTACATATTTTCTATTAAAGAAAAGTAATTTAGAAGTATCTTTAAAACTAGTAATCAAAATCTCTGTGGGATCGACCCCTACTTACCACTTACTATATTTAGCAAGTTGTAATAGGGTAAAATATAATTTCAATTTGTGCACGTGCGACAGCGTCCTACAATTATTCATGAAACCACCGCCGCTTACGCACCACAATCCAATTGTGTGGCAGAAAGGAAGAATCAAACTCTTCAAGAGATGGTGAATACCAGGTTATCGTACCCTGATTTGAGTGCAAGATTTTGGGGTAAAACAATGTTGATGGCTTGTCACATTTTTAACCGGGTTTCTACAAGAACCAATAAGGAAACACCTTATTAACTTTGGTACAATAGAAAACTAAACTTATGTTTTCTTAAAGTTTGGGGTTGTAGGGCCATAGTCAGAGTGCCCGAAAACAAAAGAAAGAAACTCGGTGAACGAGATTTGGAATGTATCTTTATAGGTTATGCTCAACATAGCAAAACTTATAGGTTCTATGTAATAGAACAAAATGACTACATATTAATACACGTGATTATTAAGTGTAGGGATGTCATTTTTTATGAGAATAGATTCTCATCATTGAGTAGCAAAAGAATCTACAAATTTGTATTGAAGAAAGTGTTGATAGTAATGAACAAGAACCCCCTCTGGATTTTGATACAAATCATCAACTAGATGAAGCAGAAGAGAATGTTGAAATTATTCCTATAAGGAGTAAGAGACAATGGAGAGCCAAAAGCTTTGGACTAGATTTCCATGTATATTTGGTTGAAGGAACTAGAGATAAAATATCATCTAGTGTTCCATATTTAATTAATGAGGAAGGAGACCCATTGACCTTTAGTGATGCTATGGCATCACAAGATAGTGCTTTTTGGAAAGAGGTAAATGATGAGACGCAACCATCATGGGGAACAATACATGGATATTAGTAGATCTCCCACCAACTTTTAAACCAATTGGCTGCAAGTGAATCTTATGTAAGAACATGAAAATTGATGGAAATATTGATAAGTTCAAGGCTCGTCTAGTGGCACATGGCTTTAAACAAAAGCTTGGTATCGATCAATTTGATACATATGCACCAGTTGCAAGAATAACCACCATTAGGTTGTTGGTAGCGTTGGCTACAATTTATTGTCTAGATATCCATCAAATGGATGTGAAAACCGCATTCTTATACGGTGAGCTAGATGAGGAAGTTTACATGAAACAACTTGAAGGGTTTTTTTTGAAAGGACAAGAAAATAATGTGTGTAAACTTGTTAAGTCATTATATACGCCAAAACAATAATATCAAAAGTTTGATGAAAGTATATTGTCCTTCGGATTCAAATTGAATCAAGCGGATAAATGCGTTTATAGCAAAATTGATAACTAAGGCCATGGCGTTATCATTTGCTTAATCATGGATGACATGCTCATCTTTGGTACTAGTACATATCCAAGAGACAAAGGATTTTTTTTGTCTAAATCCTTTCAAATGAAGGATATGGGGGAGGTCGATATGATCTTAGGCATAAAGGACAAAAGAGATGGTGGTCATATTAAGCTTAGTCAATCTCATTACATTGAAAAAGTGCTTAATAGGTTTAAATTGCAAGATACGACACCAATCTCAAGCCTAATGGAGCAAGGTATAAAATTTACCAAGCATACTGGACAACCAATTTCTCAACTAGACTATGCAAAGATCATTGGATCTTTGATGTATGCTATGACATGTACAAGACCGGACATAGCATTTGCGATTGGTAAATTGAGTATAGTAACTCAGATCCTCAGAATTG
>NC_080060.1:15352947-15405447 GCF_026212465.1 Amaranthus tricolor | reverse complement strand
AGAAACGAAAGATTGGAATTACAAGAGAGGTTATTCAACCTTTCTTGTCAAAACAAATGAGGTTAGTAGATGTTGCGAAAGACCTTGGTGGTAAGTTTTCCTCTACAAAATATTTTTTCTTGCATTTATCTAACATAAATTCTCAAATTACACAAGATTATAATAGATCTCTTTAAGACGATAAATGTACATTGTTTGCCCAATGAAAATTTATCGTCTTAAAGTGATCAATTATAATTTTAAATGATTACTAAAAATTTTAAATTATTACTTTTTTTTAGTCTTAAAGTGATTATTTATAACCCTAATTTGATCACTTACAATCTTTAAATGATAAATTAGAGAAATGGGCTAATTATAGTGAGACGGTTTCATCCAAAACGAGCTGTCTATCTAATAGATTGATTGAATTCCGAAACCATGTACAATCAAGGGTAAAATATGTCTTATGAAACATATAGACCATCCCATATTTTTGAATTAGGTTTAGACATTGTTGGAATCAGTGTTGCGATTCGTTAATCTTTTCGTGATTCAAAAAGCAAATTGTGATTGATTTTAAACTTCTTTTGGCCATTTTGTTCTTATTGCAAATTCAAAAATCAAATTAGAGTAAATTATGTTACACTAATTGGAATCATCTATCTAATTTCCCTATATTTATATCAACATGTCATTATCTCTCATTTCAATTAGCTTTCTTTTAGATATTATTTCACCCCTCGTTATAAACATTATCTGTAACTCTATGTAAATAACAAACGCAAATACGCCCTTTATTAATCCGAAACCAAGAACTGTACGTCTTCGATCCCATCGAAATTAGACATTATTAAACACATTCAGTAGTACATAATTGAAATTTTTGCTTGATCATTTGCAGTCTCGAGATCTACAATAAAGCGACAAATGAGAAAGTTGGGAATTTCCAATTGGCCATCAACCAAAAACAAGAGTAAAAACAATAATGGAAAATCATCCAATGGAATACAACCTTCAAAACTCATTAATGATCATGTTGATGAAAGTTTAAGAACTTTTTGTTGATACAAGTTCATAGTAGGGGCAACAAGTTGTAGGGATCGAAAGGGGGTCACAACGACACCCACAATGTCACTCACAAGACAATCAACCAATAACTCTAACAAATCAACCCAATCAATTCACCAATATCAATCAACCAATAATACCAAATTGTGGACAGCAATATGACAGTAAAAAAAATCAATAATAAGCGAGAAATAAATCACAATCAACACACATAAATTACACGTGGAAAACCCCTTCGATGTAAAGGATAAAAACCACGAGACCTTTTGAGGAGTCCACCCTTATTTCTCTTATTGACAATTGAGGGAAAAAGAACCCTAAATCAGTTATAAAGTTTCATACACCCACCAACAATAGCCAAGAACAATAAGAGATCAAAATAGTGTAAAAGGTGAAGAATAGCAACAAAAACGTTAGGTCTGTTCTGACAGCAATTCACACCGAACAGGAGCTCCAAACGACAATCAAAACCAGTCAAAACGAAGCTCTAGATGTCAGGAACAAGCTCACCAAATTTCAGCAAAATCGGACCACGGGAACTCCTCCGATCGACCACTTGATCAAGCTGGTGCTGGCTGAAACGAAAATCACAAAACCCTCTTTTTCTCTCTTTTTATTTTGTGCGTTTTTCTGTTTTTTTTTTCTCTAAATGGTTTTTCTTGCTTGCTGATTACATAAGGCCAAGTAATGACCCTTAAGCTTCTCTTAGAAGGCCCATAAATAGGTCCATTAATAAAAAACCCAAAAAGAAAATATTACCCAAAGCAATACAAAGCAATACAAGTATTGCATAAATGGGCTGGACTCATAACAATCTCCCCCTCTAGCCCAACACGGGGAAGACGAACATGCTTCAATAATCACTTGAAGCTCATTCCCGCAAGCTTGCTACAAACATCAAACTTGGTTCCTGGAACCACCTTTGTTAACATATCTGCACCATTCTTGTTAGTGTTGACTTTCTTCAGTTTCATTTTTTTCAATTCAATCACATTTCTCAACCAATGATATCGAACATCAATATGCTTGGTACGAGCATGATACATAGAGTTCTTACTCAAATCCATAGCACTTTGACTATCACAAAATACTACATACTCACCTTGCTTCAAACCGAACTCTTGTAGTAACCTTTTCAACCAAAGCATCTCCTTGCATGCTTCCACAGCTGCTATATACTCTGCCTCAGTAGTCGACAAAGCCACACACTTTTGTAACTTGGATTGCTAAGATATGGCTCCCCCTGAAAATGTGAACACATAAACTGAGGTAGATTTTCTACTATCAAGGTCACCAGCCATGTCTGCATCTGTATATCCCTCAAGAATAGGTTTGCCACCTCCATAATACAAACAAAGTTTGGAAGTGCCACGCAAGTACCTAAAAATCCACTTCACTACATCCCAGTGAACCTTACCCGGATTGGATAAGTATCTACTCACAACACCAACAGAATGTGCAGTATCGGGCCTAGTACACACCATAGCATACATCAAAGAACCAACAGCAGAAGAATAAGGAATAGAAGACATACTTGCTTTCTCCTTCTCTGTTGTAGGACAAGCTCTCTTACTTAGCTTAAAATGTGATGCTAGTGGTGTATTAACTGGCTTAACATGCTTCATATTGAACCTTTCAAGTACACGTTCAATATACTTCTCTTGAGATAGCCACAACTTCCTAGCCTTGCGGTCACGAGCAATTTCCATGCCTAAGATTTGCTTTGCAGGACCCAAATCTTTAATGTCAAATAACTTGGACAAGTCTTTCTTCAAGTCGCTAATGATCATTGCATCTTATCCAACTATCAGCATATCATCCACATACAAAAGAAGGATAATGAAGTTATCACCTGGAAACTTTCTGAATAACACACAAGGGTCTGCAGAAGTTCGTTTATAACCATGGCTAGTCATAAACGAATCAAATTTCTTGTACCGCTGCCTTGGTGCCTGTTTAAGCCCATAAAGGCTCTTCTTTAATTTGCAAACAAGTTTTTATTTCCCCTTCTCTTCAAAGCCTTCAGGTTGTTCCATGTAGATTTCTTCATGCATGTCACCATGTAGAAAAGCAGTTTTTACATCAAGCTACTCCAACTCAAGATCAAGACTTGCAGCTAACCCCAAAACAGTTTTGATAGAAGTCATCTTGACAACAGGAGATAAGATCTCATCAAAATCAATACCCTTTTTCTGATTGCATCCTTTGACCACTAACCTGGCTTTTCTCTTCACAATCTTCTCACCATCTTTCTTGTTCTTGAAAACCCATCTGTTCTTCAACACTTTCTTGCCTTTAGGAAGCTTCACTAACTCATAAGTTTGATTCTTCAACAAAGAATCCATCTCCTCTTGCATAGCCTCGAGCCAATGATCCTTGTCTTCACTAGACAACACTTCTTGGAAACTCTCGGGCTCCCCTTCATTAGTGACTAGGATGTACTCTAAACTGGGATATTTTGAAGAAGGTTTACGATCTCTAGTTGACCTTCAAACCTATACATCTTCCACTAGCGGGGTAGGTTGCTCCCCCTGCTCATGAACCTCTTCTTCATGTGGTTGAGCATTATCAGGAGCATCATCAAATTGTGGTACATCACCATCATCATCTAGATGTACCTCTACAACACCATCAAATGTTGTTTCAACATTCTCAATAGCAAGCTGATCAATAGAAGTAGAAGAAGAAGCAGAAGAAACATCATTAGTATCAATAACCAATTCTAAAGTAGTAGAATACCTGATACTCAGAAGCTCTGCACCAATCTCGTGCTCAAAGAATACTACATCTCTGCTTCTCACAACCTTCTTCTTCTCTAGATCATAAAGCCTAAAGCCATACTCTTCATCACCATATCCAACAAACACACATGGAGTAGTCTTGGAATCAAGCTTTGATCTTTGTTCTTTCGGCACATGCATGTATGCCTTGCATCCAAAGACTCTAAGATGTGAATATGTAGGATCACTTCTCTTCCATGCTCTCTTTGGAATGTCAAGACCCAAAGGAATAGATGGAGATCGATTGATCAAGTAAACTGCAGTTTGAACTGCTTCTGCCCAAAATGTCTTAGGAAGATCTGACATCTTCAACATGCATCTCACCTTTTCAATAATGGTTTTGTTCATCCTCTCTGCAACACCATTATATTGCGGTGTACCAGGAAATGTCTTCATATGTCGAATTCCATGATATGAGCAATAAAGTTTAAACTCATCTGAAGTATACTCACCACCATTGTCAGACCGAAGGCACTTTAACTTCCTTTCGGTTTCTCGTTCTACCATGGCATGAAATTTCTTGAATGTTTCCAACACTTGACTTTTATTCTTCAACATGTAAACCTATGTCTTTCTTGTAGCATCATCAATAAAAGTGACAAAGTATCTATTGCCACCAAGAGACTCAATCTCAATGGGACCACAAACATCAGAGTGCACAAGTTCCAACTTGACTTGCCTCAGAGTAGACTTCCTAGAAAAAGAAGCTCTATGTTGCTTTCCTGCTAAACAATGATCACAAGGGTCAAGTGAAATTGTAGTATCAACAGGAATAAGTGTTTTACCTGCTAGACATTTAATGCCCTTGTCACTCATGTGTCCCAATCTCTTATGCCACAAATCAGGAGAATTCTTCCCTTCCACTGCATTAAGCTCACCAGAACATACACTCAAATATGTCTTGTACAAGGAGCAACACAACTCACCACGTGCCAACTGTCATAGAACCCTTGGATAGCTTCCATTTACCATCTCCAAAGGTATGTCGAAAGCCTTCTTGATCAAGGACATTTGCAGACAATAGATTAAGGCGTAGATCAGGAATATGGCGCACATTCTTCAATGTAAGCATGCACCCAACACTTGTCTTCACACAAATATCACCTAACCCAACAATGCAAGCTGAGCTCTGGTTACCCATCTTAACACTGACAAAATCATCAGCTTGGTAGTTCAAGAAATACTCCTTTTTAGGAAGACAATGGTATGAAGCACCTGTATCTACTAGCCATTCGGTGTCTGAACTGTCAACATGATGGCACTCACTAGTTGCACAAATCAAAGTGACCTCATCATCACTCGTAGAAGCTGTTGCTACAGTGTTTTTGTCATCTCCCTCCTTTTGTGAATTGTCATTCTTTTTTCTTTGTTCCCTTTTCAAGCGGAAACAATACTTTTTTATATGACCAGGCTTCTTGCAATAGTTGCATGTAGTCACATTTCTCCCATCACTGGATTTGGATCTACTTCTTGAGTTATCACGGCCTTTGGGACCCCTACTCTTGCCTCTTCCTCTATTCTCAACAACAAGAGCATGTGAATTGTTAACTCCCATCTCCTTTCTTCTAATTTCTTCATTGAACATGCTATCTTTGATCACATCCAAAGATAACACACCATCTGGAGCAGAGTTACTAATAGTCACAACCAAGGTCTCTCAACTATCTGGCAAAGAACTCAACAAGAATAAAGCCTGCAACTCATCATCAAGAACAACCTTCATAGTAGTCAACTTGTTAATAATATCTTAGAAGTCACTAAGATGCTCAGAAACAGACTTTCCACCTTTCAATTTCAAATTAACAAGTCTTTTAATCAATGAAGCTTTATTATGAGCAGTCTTCCGCTCATACAAACCTTCCAACTTCTTCCACAAATCATATGGGTTGGACTCTTGTGACACATGATTGAATATGCTAATATCAACCCATTGTCTGATCGTCCCCAAAGTCTTTCTTTTCAACTTTACCCAATCTTTTTCATCCATTTTATTTGGTTTAGATGGTTTCGTAACACTACCATCCGAATTGGTGACAGTTTCAAGTGGGTCATACAAGTCCATGCAAAACAACATGTCTTCCATCATAGGTCTCCAAATAGAATAATTAGTTGATGTCAATTTAACCATCGAACTACTACTACTCGACTCCATACTGTGACAAAATATAATCCGGCTCTGATACCAAGTTGTAGGGATCGGAAGGGGGTCACAACGACACCCACAATGTCACTCACAAGACAATCAACCAATAACTCTAACAAATCAACCCAATCAATTCACCAATATTAATCAACCAATAATAGCAAATTGTGGACAACAATATGACAGTAAAAAAAATCAATAATAAGCGAGAAATAAATCACAACACACAAATTATACGTAGAAAACCCTTTCGATTTGAAGAATAAAAACCACGATACCTTTTGAGGAGTCCACCCTTATTTCTCTTATTGATAATTGAGGGAAAAAGAACCATAAATCAGTCTAAAAAGTTTCATACACACACCAACAATAGCCACGACCAATAAGAGATCAAAATAGTGTAAAAGGTGAAGAATAGCACCAAAAACGTCAGGTCTGTTCTGACAGCAATTCCGACCAAACCGGAGCTCCAAACGACGATCAAAACCAGTCAAAACGAAGCTCTAGATGTCGGGAACAAGTTCACCAAATTTCAGCAAAATCGGACCACGGGAACTCGTCCGATCGACCACTTGATCAAGTTGGTGCTGGCTGAAACGAAAATCACAAAAACCTCTTTTTCTCTCTTTTTATTTTGTGCGTTTTTCTGTTTTTTTTTTCTCTAAATGGTTTTCCTTCCTTGCTGATTACATAAGGCCAAGTAATGACCCTTAAGCTTTTCTTAGAAGTCCCATAAATAGGTCCATTAATAAAAAACCCAAAAAAAAAATATTACCCAAAGCAATACAAGTATTGCATAAATGGGTTGGACTCATAACACAAGTAGCATTTAACTTTTATACCCTTTGATGTTTGTAGTGTAATAATGTGGTAATTGGTAAGTACATGTGATGTATATCAATATAATAGACACCATTTTTGTGAATTGTTTGAATTTTCTATTAGGAATGTCTTGGTAAATTAGCTATATTTTTCACTTATGTAAAATACAAGATTATTTTTACAATGCTATATAAATATAAGTAAACAAACACCGCATTATATCGATGACGAATATTGAATACATGGTCAACTTTCCACCGGAGCAGGAGAACCCTTTTATAGGGCCCACTTGCTTTAAAAAGAGAGCAAAAGCTGAGGGCACGTGAAATTAAGGAGAGCTATCATATTAATTTGTCATCGCAAATTGAATAGTTAACATAGGAAGATCTTTTATCCATACTAAATCTAAAATAAAAATTGAAAATTTTCATCTAATCAACAATTCCGTTATTTAGCATTCCTTTTTTTTTTTAATTCTTTTTCCATAAGTTGTTATCTTCCTTTTACAATCAACCATCTAATGAAGTTTCACTTTTCCTTTTCCACTCACACTGATTACAAAACTCCCAAAACAATAAATAAAAAATAGAGTATTGTAGCAAATTCATTTTCATTAGTATATTAGTGTTATGCTTTAGCATTGTTACCGAGAATGATAATGACAATTGATAAAGCAAGTTGAATACATCAAATTGATAATACACCAGGTTGTATTACTCCTACTTTTTGTAAGTAAAGTTTTCATATGTATTTTATGGGATGTTGTTTATATATCTAATTGTTTTTAGTGTTTGGATAAAGTTGTATGTATAGATTAAATTGGTTGTTTGCTTGATTGGAGAAAATATAATTATGCGAGTGATCACAATTATGCTACAACTGATAACAATGTGCAGGTAGACGATGAAGTTGAAAATGATAATGTGGGAGAGAACGAATGTTAGAAATGACAAACTTGTTAATTTCACTTATTAATCCTACTAATTCAAATGATAATTTGGAAATTCTTCATACGATACTAGATATTGGATGGCTTACAACCTCACATGATTAGTAATTTGGCGATAAAAGGCTTCAAAAGAGATTTGTCTGTTGAGAAGGAGAAGTCTAATAAAATTGTTTGACGATGTTTTGAGTTTGAGGCACATGTCCTCCTTTTGTATAAGTTGTTTTCGTTGTGCTGTTTTTTGTGGTTTGTATGATTTCAATAGTATATCTTTCTTTTTCTTTCCTCAAACTCAAGCGTTTACATTGGAACCACGATCCATGTCTAGTATGTCGACAGAGGATTAGACAATGATCATTACGCCGTGATATTTTGTTACAAGGTCGATGATGCCTCTTCTTTGTTATATTTTATTGATCTTTTGCTTTCTTCTAGTATGTCCAACTTTAGAATAAATGCTGTCGAAATTTATGCACGATCTTGTTTGGAGGTTTTTCTACTCCTTTAATTAAAACATTCCAATTAAACCTTTTCATTTTCATTTATTATTTTATATTTTATATTAATGTAACACCAGAATTTCGTCCGTTTCTTTGCAGCTTTAGTTCCGTATACAGGGCCGAAAATTCTAGGGTGTTACAAAAATGGGAAGACTTTTTTAGACTCACTACACTAAAATTTTTCCTAAGGGTGGAAAATTTGATAAGAGATTAATTGGCTTGTTTTTTCAAAAGGACTTTATAAAATATTTTTTTTGTTGTAAATTATTTAGAAAGGGGTTTGGTAAGGGTCAATTAGCAAATGAGGGTTTTGATGATTGGACAGATCTTGGCATTAGAATTCAAGAGCATGAAATTAGCATGGAATATATCTAAAATATGATCACTTGGTATGAGCTACTTTTACGATTATTTTCAGGATATTATTGGCCATCCCCATAACGGTAGCAAGCATGGTTATCAAAATCGCGATCTGAATCGTAGGATCGTACGATCCTACGACCCAGATAGATGTCAGCGACTAGAATTGTGCATAGCATCGAAATCAGTCAGGATGGGGGTATAGGATTGGTAGGATCGGTCAGGATCGTTGGTGAGATTGGTTAGGATCAGCTAGGATCCTGGGTAGGATTGTTAGGATCAGCTAGAATCCTGGGTAGGATTGTTAGGATCAGCTAGGATCGTTGGTAGGATTATTAGGATCGGTCAAAACTACTAATTAAATATTTTTTTTTTGTAGTATCTTTGTTCTTTTTTGGTTACTATAGTTTGTCATTATATCTTTGTGTGTATGTTCTATAAATATATTATGTATAGTGTATATCTTATATATATATATATATATATATATATATATATATATATATATATATATATATATATATATATATATATATATATATATATATATATATATATATATATATATATATATATATATATATATATATATATATATATATATATATTGTCATTTCATTAAGAATAGAGAAAAAAAGCATTAAAAAAGTAAGATACGTATGCAATTTAAAATTAAAGCAAAATCTTAAGAAAATGTATGGGTACTGAATGCTTTTTTAAATTGAAAATGATCAAACAATAAACATACACATAATACAACTTGTTAATTCTACAAATTTGTAGAATCGTTCGATCCTAGGATCCGTATCCACCAGTTGATTTCGATCCTATAATCCCAATTCTGACAACCTTGGTAGCAAGTGTCGAAAGAGGTTTTTCTAAATTGAAATTGATCAAGATTTCCTTGCGTAATTCCATGTCTCAAGATAGGCTTAATGAACTTGTTATGGTGTCTATCATGAATGATGTGTTGGATAGAATTTCTTGTGAGGATTTGATGGGTGAATTTTGTAGACTTAGTCAGAGACGGGAACAGCAACAAGAATGGGGGGGGGGGGGGGGGGGGGGGATGAATTGTTGTTGTTACTAGCTTCACACAAAGCTATCAAATTTCCCCTTAGACTCACCCAAGTCTAATTACAAATTTCACTCAAAATCCCTTACAAAAAGGATAAAAATTCTCTAAAAATAAAATCAATAAGTTGCACAAGAAAATATCATAAATTAATTGGCAATTTTTAAAACAAAATTTTCTTGTAAAAAATCCAAAAATAATCGCATGAAATAACTAAGCTCATACGTTGGATACTTAAGAACAGTCGAAATTGGATTGCTATTCATAGAAATAAACTCCCTAATAAAATGGAATATTCCAACCATTATTCCCTTAACCCAAATAATAAGGAGAATAATGTGGATCTTAAAATCCAAGTCAACCTACGGTTATTCTTTGAAAATAGGCATTAGACTTGACCAATTCAAGTGTACGGTTATTCTAACAATAACCGATGTTCCCGTTTACTAATAATAGCTTCTGTTCCCTTAAGCAGCAGTTCCCTTGTACTAAATTTAGCTGCAGTTCCTTTTTCCAATTATAACTGCTGGAACTTTAAGCTAAAAATAAATACGGTTGAGCTTACTAATAATAGGGACGATTGCTAATTACTAATAATATAGATGGTTACCTATTTACTAATTTTAGGAAATGGTTATTGTAAACTTCTACAGAAAAACGGTTGTTGTTCCTAAATTTAGTAAATTCAATTTATTTACTAAATATAAATCCTAAAATAAAGGTTAATTAAAAGTGTTAGATATTTTGGAAAATGCTTTGCCAATTAACTTTAATAAATTATAATTGCAATAAATTAACTGTATTTAATACATCAACTAAAAATAAGAATATAATTGAAAAACAGAAATTTAGTAGACGTATTTTCAGTTGACTTCGACAAAGGAACAGTGTGTTGTCTCCAATCTCCAGTTTTGCTAGAACATCCAACTTGAGAACAGTTTACGTCCTGTCTCCATTTTACATCCCAAGCGATATAGTCTTCTAACATCTTTTGGATCCTTTTGACATGTACATTTCCATAGACCAAGTCATGGGTGCTATCAACGATCATAGTCAAGATCGGATATTGACCTGCACACAATCTCTACAAACATATTTGCTTAAATAAAGTGTAGTCATCATCAAAACTCAAGAGGTCCAACAAATTTGCTTCAAGGAATGCTTGAAGGACTACATTTTTCAAGTAATTTTTATGTAATTTTGGTGACTTTATATAAGTCTTCGGATCATTTTTGACAATTGGCTTTAAAAAACCAGGAAATTTTTTTGTCGATGAGTTGTTCATGAAATGTACTATTGTTTAGAGGCTTCTTTTTAATTTTTACTTCGTAGCCCCATATTCTCAAAGACGGCACTGATTGCATATAACCTTTCTTGATCACGAACCAGAACTAAGAACTGTAATGAGAATCCAAACAAATAAAAATAAACTTTGTAATCATGAAGAGTATGATAGGATCTTCGCCCACGTACATGTGATACCGATCCAATTTGTGAATGACATTAGTTTCTTACGGTTGATAAACTATTTAATAAAACCAAATCTGCAAGAAGATATAATGAAAAATAAGTTTTTGCTGTGCTTGAACAATAAATATTATTTTGAGAAACAATTGGGATACAAGCTACTAATTTTATTATTTCTATTAAGAGTACTAGTTTTTAAAAACTATATAGAAAGAAAATACAAATTTTTAAATAAGATGGTCTTATGGTGAGTTGGGTAGTCATGTATATCAATTACAAAAATAAACTGATTTTATAAATTTGTCTCTTGGTATAAGAGTCTCCAACAAGTTCAGCTGAAAAAAAATTGTAAATAATTAGGAGCAAAGTGTAAAACAAAAATTGCAAAATCCAGAGACCACATACCAGAGGCACAGATCACACAAAGAGGATAAACTTACCTATAGATGAGATTGCCAGGTACTATGAAGTCTGGACTTGACTCCTCAATCATTCTTTTCTACACAAAACAAAACTTCCCGGAAAATAAGTAATACCCAGAAACCAAAAGTTTTGCAAATGTCCACCATCCAAATCCATGTTTATGACGACAGTAGAATTCAGAGGAAGAAGTGTCAGCCGCGATGATGGCAATGGCAATGGTAATTGCAGCTAGAAGAATGTCTTCTTGAATAGAAGTGTAATAATGATGGATAAAAGAGTAGAAGAATTTCTGGGTAAAGAAGTAGTAGAAGCAAGAGCAATGATTGAAGAAGAGAGGACGGAGATTTACCGAGAACAAGAGAGGTGGTATTGGGAATCACTGAAACTGGCTTCAATATCCGACTTGGTAGGAGCCCTTGCTATCTCAGTAAGGTGATAAGCAGTCCTGATTTCTGAGTTGCTGCATCAATTACCTGGTCTACTTGTGCATTGTTCAGTGTCACCTTATGGTTTCCGGTATGTAAGAATAAATTTTGATGATTTCATCTTAAATCTGGGGCTTCCGCGGCTTTTGCTATTGTAGAAGGTACAAGGATTGAAGAGAAGTCCTTTAACCACTAGACCAACTCATAATTCACAGATCTGCTTATGTTCATGTGTGCTACTATTAGTCTCGATTTCTATTTTAGAACGGGTTTGCAAGTCCATTTCCTATTGAGAATACTCATAAACAATTTCCTATTCAAAACGATTAATAGCGGTTGCTCCATATCCACCCCCAAGTATTGATATAACAAAGGACTTATTTCCACAGAAAAACCTTACTATACTCCTTTGTCCCACTCATTTTATTCATTGCGCTTTTCAATAGGCTTTTTAATGTAAATATAACAAAATAAATAGGAGAGAAGAGTACTATCAGAAATTGCAATCAAAACCAACCAGCAATCAAAAGCGCTCTTCATGAACGAAAGGCAAGCATAACTTGACGTCTGTACATTAGTACCATAAAAAGAAAAACATCCTTTATTGATATGACAGCAGAAAACTATCAGACAGATTACAGAAGTAAATCATGATTCATGAGCCAAATCCAGGTATAATATTCCTATTCTACTTTCTTTCATTGTAGCAAACCTTGAGGGATGCTTAGACGTACATGGCTTGATCACCAGCCCACCGCCCGATTTCCAAGCCACCACTAATATATCTTTGTGAAAAAAGCCACAACGCCATTTGCTCATTATTAATCTTCTTTAGCGTTGTGTTCTGTCATCATGATCATCATCTTCATCCACATGTTCAACATCTCGAGGTGGCTTTTTGGGAACTCCCCAATTTCTAATCTTATTCTGCGACTGTTTCCCTAAAGGTAAATTCACTTTTCCGTGGCTTCTTATCTAACATAAACGTCAAGGATCAGAAACTCTATTAAGTATTTAAAAAAAGATATTGGAGGATGATAAAACAGCAGCTACCTCCTTATGCATATCTGTAAGATGCTCAGTGCGACTACGATTCTTAAACAAACCAAGATTCCTTGCAGTCTCAGTCAAGAAATTGAAAGTATCAAAGTCACCGCTGTTTATACTTGCTTCTAGCTGCCAAGAATAAGATAGACAAGGGAGAAAAGAAAATATTCATATTCAAGGTAAATAAGCAACTAATAAGCGAATAATCTGAATCCCACATCAAAATATATGTAGTGATTCAAATGTAAAACCGTTAAAAATACAAGAGGCGGGAAAAGTAGGGACGGGGAACTGTTGCAGTTGCTTATGTATTTTCCATTACAAAGAAGTTGTGCTTGAATTTGCACCTGTATATGAACAATGCATAGAACAATGCTGGCAATTGGCAGCCAACTCTCTTCTAGAGACAGTGACAGATTTGTCCTGTAAAATTCCAAAACAAAATTGATGTTCATCAGGACCACGGACCACCCATGCATATATAGATTTGCGTGAAGTGATCATATACAAACAAGTTAGCAGTTTAAAAAGAATACGAAAATCTACATCTGGTTTAATGATTGACAAGAATATGCCTTTAATGTCCTGTATATAGAGCTAACATGAGTATAATTTCTAATCTGAAATTAACAAGAGGTATTTGCATAAGAGAATAAGTGATTGAGTAAGTATATTAATCTGGCTTAACATGAGACCCAATGCATACATGATAGAGGAATAATTTACAATAAGTCTTAATTTTTTTCTCCATAAGTTCCAGAGCATGCCAAGCAATATCACCTACATATCAGCTATTCTAAAATCTAACCAACATCCCCTGCTTCAAACCCCGTTAAGTAAATATTCTAAACGGCACAAGTAAATTGTACCAAATAATCATTTACCTTATGCGTAAAACATCAAAAATGCTAACATAACTTTGATAACGACAAGTACATCTGTTTAAGAATCTCATAGAAACCCGGTCATACTTTATATAGGACATCTATTTTGCTGCTACTAGCCAACTAATACAATAATCAGCATTATGCTTATGAGTATACACTAAAACCTTATAAGCACAATCAAATAATCATCATTTACAAATTCAACAGCAGTTCAGAGAACAGTAACTAATTGAAACCCTAGCCAAGTCTCGATTCAGGGAAAAGTCCAACAAACCTGAGGTAAGGGGCCAAATATACAATTGCATACACAGCATACCGTCGTTTGCCAGTATCCATTAGAGCGAAAATCCAGCTCTATCAACATTTTATTTCACAATATTAGCGATCAATTTAATATGAAGCATAGTGTAAAATATCAACAGCATCCTGTTTTAATATAGGCCGAAATAACACCATCTGCATTTACCCCAAATGTGGTTTCACTACAGTTACCACAAATTTTGCACTAAGACAAGTGAATAGTAACAAGCTAAAGTATCTAGCAGCCAAATCTTCCAAAATTGATCAATATCAAGGTGTTTAGTTTGGAGGAAAACAATTATTCCCAAAAACTGTTTTCCCTTGTTTGGTTTGACAAGGAGTTGTAAACGGAAACCTTGGGTGAAAAAGTCTTTTCCATCTACTGTTCTACAGACATTTTTTTTTCTAAATTTGAGAGGAAACCGGAAACCAATTTTTCGTCACTCTTCCATCCCCTAAAATTTTCATTTCTTCCTCTTAACGGTATAGTTTTCGTCAAACCAAACAAAAGAAAACCATTTATTATTTGCAAATTGCATTGGAAAAAAATTTTCATGCAACAAATATATTTTCGCCAAAGTACCAAACCAAACACCTCTAGAAGGAAATGAATGCCGAAAACCATAAAAATGTAAGCGTTTTCCAAATCATATGTCATGTTATCAATTTGCATCTCAAAATCTGTAAGTAACTTCAAAATTTTCGAGCTTACCAACCAATTAAAGTAAGGGATTAAGCTAATAATAGTCATGACAGAAAACCTAGCATCAGTTGCACCAATTACGCCATCTTCATCATCCTCTGATAGAGATTCACCTATACCAGTAAACAGCAATGAATTTAACATACACGCGCCGATAGCAATAGCAAAAGGCGCATCTTGCTGCAACTCAGCCTTGCAAATTCCAGTTCTTCTCAAGTGCAACTTCTTGTTCTTTGAGTTCAACTTCTGCACAAAATTAAATATAAGGAATATATATTTAAGGGTCGTAGATGATGAAGCATATGTTAATTGGAGTTTGAAATGATGATTACCTGATACCGTAATTGCCCGCCATGGTTATGGAGGTAATTGAGCTTAGGAAGGAAAGGAGAGGAGAGAGAAAGTGAAGGAGGAGAAGAGAGAGAGAGAATGAGAGGGGTCATTTGATTTTGCGAGGACTTCGAAAGTTGCTTAGGCTGGTAAGGGTCAGTTATTAGGGATGGGTTTTGTGTTCGTGTTTCATGTTCGACCTGTGCCGGCTTTGCAAACTGCAAACTGCAATTTAGTCGGACTCGGACCAGATTTGATCCTCGTCTTTCCTAGCCGTGTTAAAACGGTTTGGCGGGCGATTTACGGGTTGGATAAATACTCCCCTTATTCTGTATTTCATTTTAACTTTTGATCATTTTATGTGGTCAAATAAAATTACATGTGAAAGAAAAAGTATAATATTTTTAAATTTTAATATTGGTAGAGTGGGTGATTAAGTGTAAAAGTGTGAAAAAGTTAAATTTAGTAATGATAAATTAGTAAAGTTAAGATATCTAAAATAGAAATGATACATTTAAGATGACTTAGGGTATGTTTTCTTCGTCTAATCTAATTGGTTCTGATCTTAATTTATTAAAGTCTGATCTAATCTAATCTAATTTAGTAGGATCTGATTTAAATCTTTCTAATATAGTCTGATTTAATCTGATCTGATCTGGTCTGATCTGATCTAATCTTATTTGGTTTCATAAAGTTAATAATAATAATAATAATAATAATAATAATAATAATAATAATAAATAATATTTTATTATTATTATTATTATTATTATTATTATTATTATTATTATTATTATTATTATTATTATTATTATGAAACTAATTAATAAATATTCATATTTTTTAATTAATTAATTAAATAATTAATTAATAATAATGTCATTTTCAATATTATAATTATTAAACAATCATGTATATATTATTATTTATTAATTAATTAAATAATTACTTAATAAATATTGTTAATTAATTAATTAATTAGTATAATAATATCATTACATTATTTATATTATTAAAATTATTATTTATATATTTATTTATTAATTATTTTATTAATTAAGTAATTAATTAATTAATTATTATTAATATTAATTATAATAATAATAATAGTAATAATAATAATAATAATAATAATAATAATAATAATAATAATAATAATAATAATAATAATAATAATAATAATAATAATAATAATAATGATGATCATGATGATTATTATTATTATTATTATTATTATTACTATTATTATTATTATTATTATTATTATTATTATTATTATTATTATTATTATTATTATTATTATTATTATTATTATTTATTAATTAATTAAATAAATATTGAATAATATATTTTAATTATTTAATTGATTAATTCAATAATAAGTTAGTATTGTTAATTATTATTATTATTTTTTTTTGGAAAAATGAAATTATCATAAATCCATAAAACAGTACAAATTGTTGCATCAGTATTCAACCAACCCCTATGTTGCATCAGTATGAAGGAGTCCACATTCTAAGAATGGTTTCTCCAACTCACTCTTCATATACACAGAAGAAGGAAGAATTAGAGAACAAGAACAAACATCCAATACAAGCTCAAAACAAGAATTAACAAAGACTAAACCTAATCAGCTAAAATTACATCAACATCTAAGGCCTTCTGACGAGCTCGTACATCCAGTTTAACATGCTCAACTACTAATTCAATCTTCTTGACAAAAGCCCAACCAAACAGCTTCATTGCAGGTTTTCCAAACATGATAGGATAGATATGCTTGTATAGCTATGACCACCCCTTTCATTGATTTGTGAAGCTTCCATTTATGAGAGTCAGCTTCCTAAGTTTGTCCAATTTGCATCGTATCCCTAGCCAGATCTGAATGAGAGGATTGACTAAAAGGGCATTGGAAAAACAAGTGATCTGAAAGGGCATTGGAAAAACAAGTAATCCATTGTCTCTGAATGCAAGCCACAATGAGGACATAAAACATCCAACACTGCACCAATCTTCTTTAATTTAGCTTTAGTTTCAACACATCATTCATACCCAGCCATAGAACAAACAAGAGTTAGATGGGTTTTTAGAATAGAGAGTTTATGCCAAACTATCTTATCCCATCTAACTCTTGTTTGTTCTCCTTGACATTTGTCATATACCCGATGAATAAAGTACTCAGACTGTTGCATGTAAGACAATAAGATGTCTTTGGTTTGCAAATTTCCCTCATTGTCCAACTAGCAGTAGGCGCGGGGTTGAAGATAGTCCAATTGGCTTCTTTTTTATAAACTTCATGTATCCATTTGAACCATAAGGATTCACTTAGAACTAATATAGCAAACAACTTTCCCAATGGCCACAAGGTTTCAAAGATGGAGGTTACGGATACCCAGACCACCAAACTTCTTAGGTTTACAAACCTTAGACCAACTCATATTTCTAGGCTTGGAATTGTTGCTAACACCAAACCAGAGGAAAGAACGACAAACAGTATTAATCATATTAATCATCTTCTTGGGGAAAACAAATATCTGACACCAGTAAGAGGATATGCTCATTAGGACCGAGTTCCTCAATTGCAGTCTAGCAGTATAAAATAAAGACTTGGCACTCCAAGTTTTGATCATGCTTGTCATTTTTTCAACTAAAGCTTTACAGTCTGCAACATAAAGACGTTTAGAAGACAGATGAACACCAAGATATCTAAATGGGAGCTTCCCCAAGGGGAATTGAGTGGTGGAAGCTATCTCCATCCCTTAACCCCAGCAACATATATGGCTAATTTAGTTGAATTGGCCTCAAGACCTCAAGTGTAGGAGTCCAGAAAATTAAAAAGAGCCATAACTGAGCTAAAATCAGCTTTACAAAACAACATGAGGTCATCTACAAAACACAAGTGAGTCAACTTGGATCTCTTACATCTGGGGTGAAACCCAAAAGAACGCATACTACTTTCATATACAAGAGATCTAAACAGGTATTCCATGCCTATGACAAAGAGGAGTGGTGACATAGGATCACCTTGCCTAAGACCTCTATGAGCATTGAAAGCCTCCATTGGACAACCATTAAGTAGTATAGAGTGCTTGGTTGAAGAGATGCAAATCATCACTATGTTTATGAAGTGAGGAGGAAACTGTAAAGCCACAAGCATATCCTTAATAAAGCTCTAGTCCATAGTATCATATGCTTTACGAAGATCAATCTTGAGCAAATAACTGGGAAGGCAATGCTTGCGGGAATAGTGCTTCACTACATCCTGGCATAAGAGAACATGATGAAGAATACTACGTTTGGCAACAAATGCACCTTATGCTTGATTCATAAGGAAGCCTAAAACAAATTTCAACCTGGAACATATTATTTTCGATATGCATTTATAAAGCACACAACAAGATATAGGCTTAAAGTCACCCGGGTTAGTAGGACAAGTGGCTTTAGGAATTAAGGTAACAAATGTAATATTCCAAGTTTTAAGAAGAATCCTAGAAGCAAAAAGTCTTGAATGGAAGTAACAACATCCTTACCCATAATAGACCAGGCTGCTTTAAAGAATCTACTATTACAACCATCAAGCCCTATGGTTTTATCATCAGGAATGCTCTGAATAGTATTTTAATTTTCTCAGCAGAAAAAGCAAGATTTAGTAGCTCCCAGTGATCTTGATGAAGAACAGGCACAGATTGAATGATGTCCATATTCAACTTCTTCCTATGAAGCAGTTTGTAACCAAAAAAGGTCATAATAGAATTCATTGAAAGCATGTTGTACCTAAACAAGATCAGTCATTATGCAACCATTGATCAAAAGATAATTAACTCTGTTATGAATCTTTCTTTGTGTAATACTACGATGGAACAAGTTGGTGTTATTATCGTCAATTTTAAGCCAAGAAATTTTAGCCCGTTGTAGCAAAAAGGTTCTATAATCCTCCTTCACCTTCCTAAACTTAGTAGTAGAATCTTGCTCACGGTGTGCCAAAGTTTCATCTAAAGAGTACAGATGCAATTGCCCTTGGATAAAAAGGAGATCAGCTTCAGCCTTATAAACCTTATTCTCCAAGTCAAGATGAAAAACAGCCTTGAGTTTTTTCTTTAAACGTTTAAGCTTTTCTGTGAATTGAAAGCTTGTATAACCTGGAACTTGGATCTACCATTCTTCCCTAACAATATCGAGAAACATAACCTGAGTAGCCCAATGATTACAAAATCAAAATGGTTTCTTCCCCTCTGGATTGTTAAAGAAATGAACAAGCATAGGAGAATGATCAAAGAGGCCTTTTGGGAGAAACAAAACTTCAGTCATAGGAAAGGCATCATCCCATAAAGAGTTTCTTATCACCTTGTCAATTTTGCTAAGAAGTCTATTAGCTCCAGCTTGTTTATTAATCCAAGTGAAATATCTCCCACTGAACTTAATATCATGCAAATAACAATTGACCATACTACTTCTCAACAGGAGAATTTCATTAGTATGAACCCGTTGACCAATCCTTTCATCAAAATTTGTGATACAGTTAAAGTCACCCAAGACCAACCATGGTAACTTTACATTCTGAGCAATATTCTGAAGATCATGAAACAGAAACATTCTTTCATTTTTGGTAGAAGCATCATAAACAAGGAGCATAAAAAGGTTTCTCCAAGAAAAGATTGCACCTCTAAATTCATTATTTGTGCAGAACTAAAAAGGATATTTACAGTCATCTGTTCACCTTTCCAAGTAATGAGAATTCTAACCCCATTCATGTTTTGAGAAGCCAAGGCAAAGAGATTGATAAAGAGGACCCATATTCTTCCCCTTTATTTTAGTTTCTAGGAGTTCAAACAAGACAACGTTATAAGAAGTGAGGAGCTGAGCCACCTCTAATTGTTTCTTGCGCTTGTTAAGACCCCTAATATTCCAAGCTAAAATGTTTAACATTGAGAGGAATGGGGTCAGCCCCAGCGCTTGCACAATTGGCTCATCAGTAACATCCTCCCTTAGGTCATCCACAATTTCATCAAGAGCATCAAAGCCATTTTTTGTGGACAATAGATCAGCAGTCCAGCAGCAGGAGCAGGAATGGGTACTGCCATTTTTGAATTAACCACATGAAGATCAGACCCTTGAGAAGAAGACTGCTTATATTGGACTAACTGAAAACTGTCCCTATCCACAGGAAGTTGGACCTTTGTTGCTATAGGGCTACTCAGCTTCTTATTATCCAGCTTGCACATTTCAATGGCGTGACCCATCTGCTTACAATTAGAACACCATGATGGTTTCCAATCATAGATAACCTATCTAGCTACAAGTTCACCAAGCTTATTTTCATAGTAAATAGTTTCATGAAATCGATATTCAATTCTACTAGTATCCAAGCATAAAACATTCTATCCTTGTTCATAGTGGCACTAACAACTCTCAACATTGGGCCTAACATACCTGTTATCTTAGTTAAGCTTTTTTCCCCCGAATATTTCAAATTCAATTTAGGAAATCGAACCCAAATAGGAATGGAGGAGAGGTTCTCTTTGTCAAAGAACATTCAAGGACTCCAAGGCTTAACTATTAATGGCTTCTTGTTAAAAAGAATGTCATTCATGGCAGTAGCAGTTAAATGATCCTCAATGGATTTAAATCCAACCAGAAAAACGCTCTTTTCGACCATACCCACTTTATCAATGGACAAATTCTTCCAAATGTGTTTAGCAAACCCATTTATCACATGTAACGGTGGGTTAGCACCAACGACAAAGCATACGACAGCTAACTCCCAAAAAAGAACTTCCTCAACAATATCCTCCATATCAATCTTAGCAGGTTTAGGGATAGGGGAGTTACCTATTGAAGGAGAAGGCAAAGGGGTTGCTGGTAAAAATAATGGAATAGTGCCTTTTCCAAAAACCCTAGAAGCGCCGCCACCTTGACTACTAACTACGGAAGCTCAGCTGGTTTGAGGCTTCTTCGTAGACTAAAGTGTAGGATGTTGCCCAGGATTAGGGGTTTTACCCATCGCCATATTTTGATTCGTGTTCTCTGGATGAGAACCCTCTGCCTGTGAACTCGAACTAGGAGAAACCATAGATTTCTTGGTCGTTGCAGAAGTAAGCAACTACCTCACCACGTATTTTCGGGGTCGACCTCATCCTCTACCTTTGGGAGGGCCCATTCAAGCTGTTCGCTTGAAATCGCCTAGAAGGAGAAAGGTTTAGAGAGACAAACAAGAGAGAAGCATTTCAAAAACTTTATTTTAATAATAATAATAATAATAATGATGATGATGATGATGATGATAAAGAGGCTGAGGTAGAGGATGGAATAAGGATGGAAGATGTTGATGCAGATTATTTTGATCCATTTAAAGGACCAATTTGGGATGATGAATGTGATGAGTTTGATAATTATTTGACTAAGTTGTATGAGGGGGAGTTGTACAAAGACAAAGGTTTTGAGAACATTGTGATTAAGGAGTGGCAATTGTTTACAGATAAGCAACATTTGAGGGATGTGATTAGGGATTATTGCATACAATCTGGTTTTTCAGTGGTTGTTGATAAAGCAGACAGACTTAGGTACACAATTAGTTGTAGTGAAGCAAAATGTGAGTGGATATTGCATGCTTCTAGGCTGCCTGATGGTGTCACTTGGGCTATCAAGAAAATTCAAAATGCTGAACACACATGCTTGGGGTTAGAAACTAAAAACCCTATGGTAATAGTGAAGTGGGAATGCCATGCCTTACTGGAGGACATAACGGCTAATAATGACATCCCAGGTTAGGCTTTGAATGAGCTTTTGTGGTCCAGATATGGTGTTGAGATGCCACAACCAAGCTTGTATAGGGTTAGGAACATGGCCTTGAGTATCATTCATGGTAGGCATGATACATCATACAGTGCAATGCCATCTTACTGTGATGTTATCAAATCAACAAACGAGGGTTCGTATGCAAATTGTGCTTGGTATCCCCCTACACATCCTGATAGACCACTAGTGTTTATGAGCATTTTTGTATCATTCAAGGCATCTCTGGAGGGCCTTTTTTCTGGTTGTAGAAGTGTTATTGGAGTGGATGGGGCTCATTTAAAGGGTAATTATGGTGGTGTTTTGTTATCTGCAATTGCCCTTGATGGCAACAATGAAATGTTTCCACTGGCATGGGGTATTGTTTCATGTGAGGATGAAGAGAGTTGGAAGTTTTTCATTTGGTATCTTAAGCATGTACTGGAACCAAGTAACAGAGGCGACAATTGGTGCATAATATCTGACAGACAGAAGGTAACAACACTTATTACTTGCTACTTCATTGATTATGCATAATCTTCTAAATCTAATCTTAATATGTTGTTTTCATATGCAGGGAATTGAGAAGGCTCTCACTGATTTGTGGCCTAAGGCGCAAAGAAGGTATTGTTGCAGACACCTTAGTGCCAACTGGAAGAAGTCTTTTCATGGGCCTAAGTTATGGCAATTGTTTTGGCTAGCATGTGGGGCCTTCTCAACCTTCACATTTGCAAAGGCCATGAATGAGATTGAAAAAAACAACCCTGATGCAAGGAGATGGCTTGCTAATTTGGGTCCACAGGAGAGATGGACAAAACATAAATTTGACCCTAAATTGAAGTGTGATGTTAACACGACAAATTTTGTGAAAAGCTTCAATGCAACCCTAGGAACTGACAGGTGCAAGCCAGTGTTAAGTTTGTTAGAGGGAATTAGGAGAGTAACAATGGTTGGGTTAGCAACAAGGAGGCAGAAGTGTGAAGAATGGGAGAGGCTGTGTCCAAACATTGCGAAGAGAGTTCAAGTATTGTGCAATGAGAGTAGGTCTTGCAGGGCTTTCATTTCTAGTCCAGGGGAGTATGAGGTGGTGGAGGGTAAATCAACTTTGGCTGTCAGTTTGAACCAACGCACATGCCTTTGCAATGTCTGGCAACTCACTGGCATACCATGTAAGCATGCAATGAGAGCGATACTTCATGAAGGTCTTGATCCACAATCCTTGGTTGATGATTGGTATTCAGTAGAGAAATATTAGTTGGCCTATCATCATAGCATTAGACCTATCCCTGACCAAGATAAGTGGCCAGCAACTGAACACCCTACTATATTACCTCTTGTGCTCAAAAGAGGTGTTGGTAGGCCTTGTAGGAACCGAAAGAGAGGTGATGATAAAGAGAGGAAGGCAAAGAGGAGCAAGACAATAAAATGTGGGAAGTGTGGGGATTTTGGTCACAACAAGTCCAGTTGCAAGGGAGGGGCAACAAAAAAACAGAAGGCAACAGTAACAAACACTAATGATGCTTCAACTTCCAAGTGCAAGGGAAAGAGCAAAGCAAAATGATTAGTATTTGTGTTATGTGAATGTAATTACTTAACTTCTGACTTCATATGGATGAACAGTACATTAATCCTCTTTTGTATACCTAATTGATGAGCAGTAGATTAATCCTCTTTTGTATAACTAATGGATGAACAATAGATTAAACCTCTTTTGTAAAATTAATGTATGATTATGGATGCAAATTATGTAAGATTGTATTCCAGATTGTATTAATTATGTAAGATGTTGGATGAACAGCAGCAACTTGGTATGCAAATTGATCTAATTCCAATTTTTTGGTAATGAACAGTATAACCTTACTTTTACAAGGTAAGAACCAACACAATACCTAAGCTTACATATATGGAAACCATTACAACGCTTACAATCTTACTTTACAATCGCAAGAAAAATCAATAATAGGTAGAACATTACAACAAATTTCATGAAAACCAGAACCTTAAGTAAGCTATCAACCTTCTTTGACAGCCCTTCAACAATTGCTTTGAGTTCATTAAATTGTTCGCCATTCAACACTACAGGTGCAGCAACTTGTACCTCTACAGGTGTAGCTTCATCAATGTTTTCCTTCAAATCAGCATCAAAACCCCATTCAAATGCTTGGCACGACATACATTTGTAGTAGATTCTTCCTAGATTGTTAATTGAACCTGAAACCCTAATATCATAGAATTTTGTTGGGTCACAGTAACATTTCTTCAACCTTACCCAGCTATCACCAACTTTAATGAATTAACGTTAGGGCATCCATGTCGTCTTTTGATATTACCCGAATACACCTTACCGCAGAATGATGAGATCCTTGAGGAAGCAGCCATAGAAGCAGAGAAGGAAGAGGAGATGGAAAAGAGAAGAAGAAGATCGTGTGTTTGAATTGATGCTGGATATTTAAACAATTACAAACTAACCATGGTTAGGTTAAATTCAAAAGTTAACGGACATTTAACGGAAAAATCATTATTAGTGTCACGGTTGTAATTAGCATACACTTGGGGGTACCACTGAAATACACTAGGGTACCATTGTTATTTTTCTATAGTACAGGGGTACCATTGATAATATCCCTAATAATAATAATAATAATAATAATAATAATAATAATAATAATAATAATAATAATAATCATGATTTGATCTAATCTGATCTAGTCTGGTCTGACCTCATCTGATCTGATTTGGTCTGATCTGATCTGATCTGGTCTGATCTGATTTGGTCTAATCTGATCTGAATTAATTTGGTCTGGTCTGATCTGGTCTAATCTAATTTGATCTGATTCTAATAAGAATAAGTAATAAGTTCAAAAAATAAGTTGAAGAGAATAAGGTCTTAACTCAATAAGAAAATATGACAATAGCGGGGAGTATAGGATTGGATTATTTTTGGGTTGGATCAGTTTTGGATTAAGTTAGAGTCAAGGTCATCTCTAACATTTTTAGCGGCAAACTAAATTATACTCTCTCTATTCAGAGGAAATGTCTCATTTTCTTTTTGGGTAAGTTTATTTTAAATGTCTCATTTTTATTTATTGTACACATTTTTGTACCAATTTACCCTTAGAATTTAACTTTAATTCAAAAAAGGATATTTTACATGGTAGCAACGAACATTTGTAAAAAGGCGGTAGTAGCAAATCTTTAAAAAATTCCACAAAATAGCATTGTACTTTTGGATTTAAGTTGCCATAACATTAATACCCAAAAAACGTTAAATTATACGTTAAATTGTGAAATTTCGTTTTTACCCTTGTCTTCTTCATCATCCATCTTCTTTATGGGTATGAGTTGTTGTCATCCTTCCCTCCCCAAACCCTACTCATAGTTTTATGGGCGGGATAAACTAGGTAAGATGATGAAGGTGATGATGATTCTTCATCATCCATCTTCACCATCTTCATCCATCCTTCTTCCATACATCTTCTTTCATAGTACTAAATATTCTTTTAGCAACATTCCCCCAATTAAAAGATTCCTGCTTGAGACGTGTTGAAAGTTTGATAATTATAATTTTTGATAAAAAATTAGTCAAAACTTAAATAAAGAAAATAATTTTTTTGTTGGAAATTCCCAAATATCAAATTGGAAATGTATTAAGAACAGAGGGTGTACAATTTTAGCCATAACAATATGTTCAAATCATCTTCGCTTGAAACAAGTTAAACCTCAACATGATTTTTAGAAAGATATGCATGTCTATTATATGAAATATCAAAGTACACATGTTTCAAGGTTCTTTTTTTTATGTATGGAACAAGAAAGATGGATGAAGATGGAGAAGATGGATGAAGAAGAAGACAAGGGTAAAAACGAATTTTCACAACTTAACATATAATCATACATTTTTTGGGCATTAATGTTACTGCAGCTTAAAATTCCAAAAGTAAAATGATATTTTGTGGAATTTTTTTAAAGATTTGCTACCACTAACCTTTTACAAACGTTCGTTGCTAATATGTAGAATATCCCATTCAAAAAAGTACCTTTTTTTACCAACTTATACTTAAAATCACATATCGTCCACTACTATTTAAAGTGGTCCCTACCTTTTTTAATATTTGTGTAAAATAAATATGAGACATTAGGTGTGAATTGGAGGGAGTATTTTTTTTTCAGTTTTGTAAAATTGCTAAATGAAATACTTTTCAGATAAATTATTTTTCTAGCCTTCTAAAATAATTATCCATCCGACCAAGCAAAGGGAAACTAAAAATTTTATTTGTGATTTTCATCAAAGAAAATCAGGAATTGTTAAAGAAGGGCACCAACTATATCCTCTTCTATCAATACTTTACATTAGTGAGAAATTTGTTGCCAAGGGTGCTAAAATTTCACTCCTATCACCCCCTCCCAATTAGGCTATTGTAAAAGTCTTAAAGGTTGTTAACCTTTGTTGAAATTTGAAACATTCCTAGTAGTATAAATAAAATATTCATCACTTGTATTTTTCTCATCCTACCATAGCATCCTTAAGTGGTAAAGCAAAGTGAGAGCAATCTATTTAGAATGAGTTGTAGTAAGTATAAGAATGAGCTACTACAATATAATAGTTTATATATTATCTTCACATTTAGTATCAAAGCCAAACAATTTATTGTGGGACCCACTTTAGTAAATTATCAATCAAGGACAAGTAAAATTAGTTAAAATAATTTTGGCCACCTAAGTGATCAAGTGATCACATTGAAAATTCATATGTGCGTAATATGGAATTGTGAAGTTCTTGGTGAGAGGTCAAACTTGCTTATAACGTGAGAGACATAACTAAGTCACAAATGGATGATATTTCTAGTTCATCTAGTAATATTTAGAAGCTTAACAATAATGATAATAACGCTATGTGGAGCATACGTATGCAATTTTATTTGTTGGGTCAAGACCTTTGGGGTATGGTCGGTAGTAGTGATACTGACGTACCAATTGATGTGGAAGAGCTAAAGAAGTGAAAGATTAAAGCCGAAAAGACAATATATATGTGTAACACCCCTGAATTTCCGACCCTTTAACAAAACCAAAACCGTAAAGGACGGGAGAGATTTCCCCTTAAAACCCTAACTCATCCTATTTATTAATTTATACACTTATTTATTTATTTTTTTACCTAGGTTCATCTTCTTGCGAGGCCCAACTAATAACTCACCTTCGTGTGCTCACACATTTCAATAAAATAATTATTTTGATTCGAACCTCTTTATTTAGAAATCGTGATTGTATTTTTTAATATAAATATATGTCAATATTTAAATTCGTATATGAAAGGAATTTATTAACACTACTTCAAAATTAATTTAATATAATTATAAAATACCCAAAAGTCATTAAAATATTAATTAATGACGTCAGAAAATCTCAGGGTGTTGCAATATGTGTCGGTGGCAACTATTGAGGGTGAGTTATTGCACCATATTAAGGATGTGAAGACACCCAAGGAGGCGTGGAAGTTGGATCTTGAGAATTCAATTACAGAGACTAGGATGCAAAGGATCATTATGTATGGCTTGAAGCCGAATTTTAATGGTCTTGTCATGGCCATTTGAGGTTGGGCAACACCACCAACTCTAATCGAGTTTGAAAATGTGTTGGCTAATCAGGAAGCTTTATATAATCAAATACTCATAGTTCTTATCAAGGATGAAGAGACCAAGGTTATCAAGATCAGAATTCTACATAGGATCATTGAGTGGGTAGGATCAAAATCGGTAGAATCGGATAGTAGGATCGTGTGATCCTACAAATATGCATTAATGTGCTTTGGATTATTGATTATATATCAATTAACTTTGTTCTTTTTAAAGTTTTAAGGTGAAAGTAAAAACTTATTTGACTTTCATCTATTAAATTTGAAAAAGAATACATTAAATAATCACTTTAAATTTCAAATTAAGAAAAACTTGAATGTTATAATGGTATTTGATATAATTATTTTAAATGTATATATTTATGCATAAGTGCAATCTTGATTTTAGAGAAAATGGAAAAGAAAAATGATCAATCTAGTCAAAATGGTGATCCAGACGATGAAAGTTCTCCAACTTCACCAAAAGAAAGAGTGAAAAGTTCATGGCAAACTGGAGCACATCATAAAAGTCTCGAAGAAGAAGATCAAGTTATATAGAAGATCCTAATGAAGAAGAACCTCGTCTAGTATTACGTAAAATTTTCAGACGTTGGAAGCCTGATTCGAAATATGTTAAATTTTCAATGGTTGAGGATGTCAAAGTACCAACTACCTATGATGAAGTAGTTCAAAGTAAAGATTGGAGGAAAGCAATGGAGGAGGAGATTCAAGCTCTACACCAGTTTCAAACTTGGGAGTTGATACCAACACCCCGAGAAATTACCACAATTCGTGTTTTACTAGCACTTGCGGCTAGTCACTCTTAGAAGGTTTGGCAAATGGATGTTAAGAACACATTCTCACATGGTGAACTGGATAGAGATATCTACATGAGTCAATCTAAAGGAATCGAGAGTCAATCTCTTCTAAACTATAAGTGTAAACTAAGGAAGACGCTCTACGGCTTGAAAAAAGCACCACGAGCATGATATGACAAGATAACAGAATTCTTGCTATAAAGTTAGTGATAGTTCTTGTTTATGTTGATGATCTCATCATAACTGGAGATAATAAATGGGAGATCCAACAGACAAAAGAAAATTTATCAGTTTGATTTTAGATGAAAGAACTTGGAGAACTGAAGCATTTTCTTTGTCTAGAAGTAGAGTGGACCAATGATGGGATATTTCTTTGAGAACAAAATTATGCCCAAGATCTTTTAAATAAATATGGATTGCTTGACTGCAAGCCACTCTCCACTCCAATTGAGGTTAATGCAAAGTTATGTTCGCGTAGGCAAAGAGTTAGAAGACGTGACAATGTATAGACTATTGGTAAAAGTCTAATTTATCTCACGTTAACCCTACCATATATTACGCAAGCAGTATGTGTGATTAGTTGGTTCATGCAAAAACCAAAGAAGCCTTACATGGAATTTGTAAAGTTAGTATCGAAGTATGTGAAGGGAAGTTTTTGTTATTGTTTCAATACCATAATAATAGAAAAGTTCTTGGATATTGTGATGCTGATTATGCCGAAGATCACGATACACGTCAATCAACTACCAATCAATGTATTCAACTAGGCTTTTCGAGCAGTTTCATGGTGTAGTAAGAGACAACTAACAATGTCATTGTAAAGTGCAAAAGCAGAGTATCGAGCATCGGCCATAGCAACATAAGAATGTGTATGGCTCACCTAACTATTAAAGGATTTGCTTCAGTCAATTGACTATGGCGTCAAGGTAAGTTACGATAATTATTCAGATATACGATTAGTTGAAAATTCAGTTTTTCATGCTAGAACAAAGTATGTGGTGGTACACAATCACTTTGTTCGAGAGAAGGTTCTACGAGGTGAAATTCAACTTGAGCAAGTGAAGGCAAATGACCAAGTTGATAACATTTTCATAAAGGATTTTGGAGGACCGAAGTTTGAGAAGTTCGGTACCAAGGGTGGTAAAGTTTCACCCCTATCACCCCTTCCCTATTAGGCTAGTGTAAAAGCTTTAAAAGCTTGCCAACCCTTGTTGAATTTTGGAGCATTTCTAAAATTATAAATAGATTGCTCATCACTTTTATTTTTCTAATCTCACATTATAAATATATATACTTTTTATTAGTAGATGTCAAAACTTCATTCAATGAAAGAGCATTGTCATTATGATTAAGAAGTAAAAAACTATCGTGATTGGAGTGACTTTGATCCCGGCCGTCGATATGTTGCTTATCCATTTTTCCATGATGGAGGATTAGGATGTACTACTTTATGTGGTTCATGTAGAGGGCACTAAATAGTAGAAATACATCATTATTAAGCTCAATAAAAAGAATGATGAGCTTAAAAATGAGAAACTTAACTTGCAAAGAGAAGCAGGTGATAAGGCGTGTAAGAGGAAAAAGACGTTCAGGATAATTAAAATGTTTAAAAATTAATGTTAAATAGTATTGGTTTAATTTTACTAGGAGGAGAATAGGTTGGTGGCACAAAGACATTCTTAGTATCTTGTGTTAAAAATGGCACATGCCAGTTGATTTGTTTCTACTTCATTCACATTTTGATTTCTTAATGGCCCATTTGGTAGGTAGTAATAAATAGTCGTAATGGGAATGAAAAACTAGTGTAATTTTAGTTGAAATATTTCTTGGCTACCTTGATGGTCATGCTTGTCCAACTTCAATCATCTCATTTTCTTAATAAAATTCATTCAAATGCATTACTATTGGGAGAGGTGGTATTAGCTGGTAATGAAAATTTGTAAAAAAAAAAAAAAAAAAAAAAAAAAAAAAAACTTTTTTGTGACCAAAGTTTTGCTACCATGGGAATGATATAGAACTTTTGATGAAATTTTACACTATAAATCATTCTCATTACCATCATTTAATACTACTAACCAAACGAGCCATAAGGGTACTTCTTCTACATACAAATCTAAAGAGTGAATAAGGTAGACTTTAAATGTTCCCACGTAGCCTATAATACTTTCTTATCATCAATGAGATAGGCTTAGAATTGTCCATTCAACCCATATAAAAAACTTGTCTTAACAGTTTCTTGTAGTTGAGTCACTTCTGATTCTAGAACACACATGAAGTTTTAACTCTATTAAATCCATGTCCGGGTTCATACAAAGAGTTTATGTTTACTACCAACAAACTCAACATTCCTATTAGTTGTGCGAATTGAGCCATTCCAAAACATAGAATATACAATCGTTTTCTACAAAAATACATATAAAAAAACATCAATATCAAGTTCATGACAAAAATTAAATACATTAAACATAAACATCAAGTTTTAAAATGATCCACCATCAATAATCCTACTTCAAAAAAATACACAACTAAGTAATTATAAAAAATCCTATATTAAGAAAAAAAAAACCGCATAAATTGAATAAAAATTTATCTTAGAGTAGAGGTGTTCATTCGGGTGATCGGGTCGGTTTCGGACGGGTGTCATTCGGTTCAGTTGTATTTTGTATCGGTTATTTTTCGGATGCCTGTTACGGCGGGTCACACTCGGGTCAGGTCAGTTAGTCATGGTTCAGTTGAAGATCAGTTATTTGAGCTATCGGGTTAGCATCGGTTCGGTGTCGGTTGAAGTTCGTGTCGAGTAGTCAATCGGTCTCGGACTGTCATCAGTTCATAATTTGTTTGGTTTTACCGGGTACAGATCAAGTTTGGGTGTTATTTTCCAGTAGAATTCGGCTACGAATTACTAATTACTATAGATCGAGTCAATATCAGATTAAGTTGTTAGACATTTTTTTAATTGATGATAAGATTCCCCTTAGTTAAAGCAAAATAGTTAAAATGCAAATCAGTTTGTGATTATTACTTTGTTACTTTTACTTGTTTGACAGTAAAATTAAAGTTTTATCATTTTTCATCTAATTTGATTAAAAATAGTTAAATAGACATTGACCATAGATTATTAACTCTAAATATATGAAACCATGTATGTATAAAATTTAATTTATTAAAATTTCTATTACTTTATTAGATTAACTAATAAGATGATTGAGTATGAGTCGATCATACCTTTATGTTAAAAATTGGTTCAGGTTTACAGCATTTCTATTAACAATTCGTTCGGGTTAAGTGAGTTTTAGTTGGATCAAGTTCGGTTTTGAGCATGATTCGGGTCGGGTATGACTCGGGTCGGTCACTATTAGGTTCGGGTAATCTCGGTTAACGGTTATATGTCGGTTATAAAAATCGGTCGCAGTTCGGGTTCGATTTTACGATTTTCGGTTGTAAATCGGTTCGTGCGCAACTTCGGTTCAGATATTGTCGGTTCAATAAACCTAAAAAAGAAACATATTTTTGGGTTAACTAACTTTCGGTTTCGGGTGGAGTCACATTTGAACAGCTCTATCTTAGAGCAACCCTAGTGTATCCAAGAACACTTTTGTAGTGCTAAATAAGAAAAAAAAAACAAAAAAAAAAAAAAGAAAAAGGGGAAGAACAGAGGGTTTGAAGCTTTTTAATGGTGGTTTTGTGGAAGGAAAAATTTTAGATTTGGTTTTTATAGGGTTTTGAAGTTTGGGGGAATAGTAAAGAACTTAGCTGGGCATTTCACCCCGTCTTTGTGTCTATTAGAAACAGCAAGCATAAGTGCACCTTTTTTCGTTGTTACTAATAGCGAATAAAGTCCGACTTTTTTATCACCACTTTTATTCATTGTTAGTAACAGCAAATAAATACTCTACCTCAGCTTTGACATAGAGATATTTATTTTTAAAAATAAAATTTTACGAAACTTATTTTTGGAATTTTAATTGAAAATGGGCATATTTTTTCAAAGTTTCTAAATAGAATCAAATAAAACGTTTGTGGTTCCCTATTTAAAGAATCACTGACATTATCAGCAGCTTTTTATTATTTATTGTTTAAATTTCTTATACTATTAAAATTAAAATAAAACCGTTATCAAATTAAAATTTTGTAAATTCTTATTAAGATGTTCCTTTAACTAATTCAACCAAATAAAATATTTTCAAATCATTGATGTCATTTAAGATTTAACCATTAACAAATTTAAATTGACCAATAGAGAATACTCGTAGCTATTCACGTTGCCGGCAATAGTGATTAAATCTACTGTCATAATTCACAAATAACAATAATTCTCACCATTCATTACTCTTATCGAGCCAAGCCATAACGCTATTTAAAACATCACAAATTCTCAAATGAAACAATGAAACTCTATTAAACTAACCAAATATACATTTACAAATTCAAAGTGATCACTCTTTATGAACAAAGTGATCACCTAAAATTTTTAAGTGATCATATACAACCTTAAAATGATGATTTAAAAAATAAGCTAATTGTATAAACTTGTCTTATTGTGAAACAAGCTTTCACAAAACTTGTTCTTAAAATAATTTTGAATCACAACACAACAAAATCAGATAGACTAGATGTCAAGTAAGAAGAGTTAAACATAATTACTTGCGCCCCAAAAGCATTATTGTACAGAACAGCCACATTTATCCTTCACAATTCTGAGCAGTAAAAAAACTATCACACAAAAGCCGATGGAATGATGATTCCAACAATTATTCCCAAAGCCCAAAATTTTTTGACAACAATAAAAAGCTAATATATATCTCTTAGGATACGAAAAAAAAAATACATCACTATCTATTCTTAAGAAGATTTCCTAAGGTGAAGAGTCGGCAAGAACAATGGCTTCGAAATAAAATGTTAAGATACAAATTGAGCTTATTTTAAACCTTATTAACATTCATTATAAGGTTGCTCAAACCATTGAAGAAATGATATATAGAAGTTTAAATACAAACAAACCAATAGCACCACCAAAGTTTTCAAAACAGCCTGTACAAACTCCTCACGCTCTGAAATATACAGGAAAAGCTTCCTTTAGATTCCTTCTTAGTTCTTAGACCAACAATCAAGAATCAAGAAAAGAATTATAATCATCTTTAATCGTCACTGTCATCACTTTTCCAAGAGCTCAGGGCATTTATGAAAAAAACTTGTCGCTGATATAACATGATCCAGAAAGGAGGGCCAGAAGCTCTTTCCTCCTTTCGAAACGAAGGATCAGCTTGAGTTGTTCTTTATAGCATTGCCAAAGGATAGGTGGTGAGCTCAAGAGCTGTTGCCTGAATATACACTATACTCCAACTGTACAAGAAATTAGAGCTGTCTCCTAAGTAAATAGTTCATTCCTCTCTTTTATCTTCTTGTTGACTGGAAACAGCATTTATCTGTTGTTGCAACTGAAATCAAACAAGCACGCAGCAATGATTTTAGCACATAAGGTTTACCTAGTTAAAAATAGATCAACCAATCAAGTTACATCACATTCCATTATGATGGTGCCATTAAAATGGCTCCCCCAAATGACGCATGGAGGGTCAATGTACACAAGTACACAACCTTATCATTTTAAAACATAATGGTTGTTTTTGTTGAACATCGATCACAAACAACATTTGCAGTTTTATGACACTAAGAAGTCCAATTAATCATATTACTGACAGCCATTCTGACATCAATAGAGCAATACCCCCTTTTCTCTGAGCAATTAGCTGATGACATAAGTTGGGCCAATTCAAAGCTAATGACAACAAAACTACTCACAAAGTATTACGTGAACAGGACTACAGGAGATACTCAGTTGTTAGACTTGGTTGATTTTTTTACCAATTAACAACTTTCATTTCATTGATGAAGGACAAATAGAGATCTTTGGAAGAATCAGTGCATACGAAGAAAATGACCTTTGTTAAAGGGGTGAGAAGTGATGTTTTTTGAAAATCACACAAATAACTGATCACGACAGTCGCAGTGGGTGTGGCCATCAGACAAAGATGTGTGTCAGAAACTTCTCATGGGTAACAACTGTAGCTAATATGTATTGAAGGAGGTGATTTCACAGATTCTTGCTTGCCAATACAAATTAAAAAACCAACCCGTTAGGTCACAAGGTGTCCCCTAAATAGGGATGGTAAAGCAGGATTCTACTAAGAGCCAATGCCATTCATAACTAAGTTCATTAAAAAAATGTCTAGAAGATATCACTATCATGTGGTATAGTAGTAGTTTAAGTAGCGTTTAGTGGTGCAAAATCTGTAGATACATGTTTTCACAAAGTTACAACTTTTACCATTCCAAAATCAAAAGTTCCAAAATCAAAAGTAGCGTTTTAGCAAATAATGTTTCAACATCTACCATAACAATCAATTTTTCCGAATGGTAATAAAGGACACAACTAATTAGACGGTTAAATATCTAATTAACAATAACTACTACTTCATAGCTAACTTGCACCAAACAACCCTATATGTATCTAGCACCTAACAAAAGCTTGTCCATCACATTTAGTTTGCAGTTAATTCAAATATACATGGCAATACTTTTGACTTTAAGATGCATTGGGCATTTTTATCAGTATTGATGTACTAAGAATTTAATTACATTCATCAAGTTTATTGTGTACTATATTTCATCGAAGTACACAAAAATGGGCAAAATGAAAAATAAAAGAAAAGAAGACAACAAGACAATGAAATTAATGAAAGACCCATTTTAAATACAGTTCCAACCCTTTGAATCCTCTGGGGCTGGTTTGAGATCCAATGGGTTTAGTTAAAGTTCGAGTCTAGATAAACAAAAAAAAAGGGTATGGATACGACTCTAGCTACATCCTTTTCTAAAACCTACCCATTGTCATTCTTACATGCTACATTGTTAAATCCCTAGAGCTTCTAATCCAATAATATCAACAGGTTTCCAATGGACAATGTACTAACCTTTCTGGCTTTCTGCGCATACTTAACTATTCCTCCCCAAAATGACCCATTGCACTAAGAATCCAAATGAAAGGACTGACAGAAGCACAGTTTCTGACATAATGTATAATTCAGTAAATTCTTGATTGACATTCTATTTTTTAGAAGAATAAGATTAATAGTTGTAAATGGATCATAACAAATAGACACATTGAAACAATGGCAGGTTTAGAAAAACAAAAACTATAGATATCACAAGCTATTTTCGAAATAAAATGAAATGACATACTTAACAATTTATTTGGAATCAAGAAAGCATCAAACCACAATTTTTTTTAATATAGAACGTAATACACAGCCTTGTGGTACTTCCAAGACTTAAATCTAAATACACAGGATAGTGAAAAGTTAAAGAAGAATCACACAGCCTCATGCATAGGAGTGATTCTTTTCAATTTTGTATAACTGAAACTAGTTATTAATCAAACTGAACCAACGGGTTATCAGCTTAGAGGAGAACTTACCAGCAGATATTTTTGTTTCTCAGCATTTAACTCTTCAGACAAGTTGGCCATCCTGCAGTATGTTCCAGATAAGGAAAACAAAAACAGGACGTTCTTTTGTAAGATAAGGAAAAGAATATTACATTTATGCTTATTCTAATAAAATAATAAGGCAGAATTTACTCAACCTTGATTGAAGGTCTGATATCTTATTAAGAAGTAATCGCTCCCTTTCTGAAGCGACCGTTTCAATCTGTCAACAAGCTGATGTTAGATACTAGCAGAAACAAAGAAAGCATCAAATCATGCATCATTTGTGTACACAAAAAATATTAATTAGACAGAAAATCAAGAAAATTCAACAAGACAAAAAAGTTTCAAAAGTGTTAGTGTAAAGTTTCAGAAATTTTCATTACACACCATCCACGAGGGCAGGGAGGGTTGCAAAGATTTTACTATTTTCAATGAATATAAACAAAGGTAAACCAAAAGTATCACATGACAGTAAAGAAGACAAATAAACAGAAAAGCCAAAGGTAGTTCAAAGAGAAATGTGATGCTTTTCATGAAATAACAGCACTACTCAATGTTACACCAAAGTTCAACATGATCATACAAGGTAGGCATGGTAATATCAATAACTGCGATCAGATTATGCAGTTCATGTTAAAGTAGAGAGATTAACTTGCGTTAGGCTAAACATTACTAAAGACAAGTTGCTGCATGGATAAAATCAAAGTAAACATAGGATCGTCTTCATATCTTACATTTCCATTTTCCTGACTACCAGATAATGATACTGCTGGAAGCTTTCCATTTGGACAGCCTACAAAAATCAAGGAAAAATGATTTGGAGTCATTTAGAAGCCACATTTTAAAAGCAAAAAATAATCTGATGTTACACTTACCACCAACTTCTGATGATTGCAAGCTATTTAACAAGCTCACTATCAGATCCTGATCATTAATGGACACAATAAGTGAGTTCCAGTTATCACATTCTAAAAGACGGTACAAATACAAAATATGTGTATGTACACACAAAGAGAAACAAAAAATAATTCAATACATTTTAAAAAAAAGACAGGAAAAACTTCCACTACCTGCTGGATTGCAGTCTGTTGAAAGAGATTTTGAAGGTGAGGCAAAAGAAGTGAAGCGGAGACATTAGTGTCTCTGGTTGCTTGACTGGTTATCTGAAAACAGCCACATATTCAAAATAGAAAAATAAGCTACATGAATGGAAAAGAGCACAAAAATCAGCAGACCTGAAACACATTGTTCAGAAAATCTAAAGTTATTGCAACCAAAGTACAGTTATCAGAAACCAAGAAAGCTCTCCAATATTTGGGCCATACTCTATTCTCATTTCAATAACTTCGCAGAAATTAAAATGATTGTACATATAGAAACTTATTATTACTTAAAATGTAACTTTGCTTTGAGGCAATGTTTACGTTAATTTAACCATGGCACAAGAATATATATATATATATATATATATATATATACATATACATATATATATACATATATATATATATATACATATATATATATATATACATATATATATATATATATATATATATATATATATATATATATATATATATATAGAATTTGCAAATAGAAAATTCAAGAAACAAAAATCAAGTTAGCAGATATATGCTCACAGAAAGATGATTGAGGCAATGATAAGAGGGTGCACGGATAGGATACATACAGTATGCTTAGATTCAGAGATCCAGTCACCAACACTAGCTGACTTCCTTAAAGGTGAGCCCTACATTGCACATAAAAAAACATGAGGCAGGCACCACATAAGTAACATAAGCTTCGTCATATAATGGATCCAGCTTACCTGTGAAGATCTCCGAGATGTAGATGAAGTCATATCCTAACAAATGTGTTGCGTCAGTGGCAAAAAAGATAAATGAGACACATTTCAACATTGTAAATTCTTACCTTAACAACATCTACACTCTCGGATGTTACAGAGAACCGGCCCTTGATTTGAACCAAACTGGCTTTTGATTTGTCGTCTAAAGAATCTTTGTACCCTATAGTCATTAGAATCAAAAAAGAAATACAATTCAGTGTACCTACACAAATATGCCAGAATGGGAGATCACTTGTTCTAGAAAAATGATTACAACTACAAGATATACATCACCTCCTGAAGATTTGATTGGCGCTGACAAACTATTTGCTGAAGCTCGTGTTGGCAACATCAATGGACCACTAAAGCTTGGTGCCCTACGTGAGCCTCGGTTACTTTTCTCCACTGTTGATTGATTTTCGTTCTCAGGCCTGATGGATGAAATCAATACAACAAAGTTTTAGAGAAAAAATCTTATATGGAAACATGCTTGAGAAATAAACTAACATGAGCACATGATAAAAGATATAAAAAGATGTGTTGGAAAGTGTAAGATTTCTAACAGTCATCACATGTCTGTTCATAACATCTATGCTGATAAATAGTAGCTTGGAGCCTTGGACTTCAAGGAAATACCAGTTCCATCCTATCATGGGCTAAAACAGGAAAAACATTTCATGCAATAGAAACTCCACATATGAAATCAATTCTCAGAAGAAACAAATGCATGAATGAGTGAATCAAGACTTGGCAACGCATAACCTAGACCTAGGCAGTATTTGGCGAGACACCACGAGTCTTTGATAATCAGTAGGCAATGCTCATGTATGAAAACGTAAACCAAGTTGAAAATTAAACCCATGAAATTGCATGAGTGAATCATAATTCAAGATAAGTATTGATTTTTCAACTTGTAGCAGAAACCAAAATAAAGTATGAAAAATTTCTCTGGATTTCCTTGACTTCTGAAATCAATAAATCAATATTAAAGAGCAATATTTGTATATCACTGATGAACTAGAATCGACCTTTCAGAGACACGACATCTTTCCATGGATGTCTGTCCAAGCACAATTCCAGGCATGAGAGGCCCACTCTGACTTTGACGACCTCTCACTGCTTGAGAGTTAACTTTCACTTGTACGGTTTCTGTCTCAAAAGTGGGTGCTGTTGATTCAATATCTGACCCTGCTTTCTCCAGAATATTTTTCGGATGATCAGAAGAGCCTAACTCACTTCCAGTTGTAAATCTACTGCTGGTACCTTCAGTTCGCATTGCGACTGCCTCATCAGTGTTACCTTGTTCTCTGCAACAAAAATGTTAAAAGCCAGCTTAATTTATATAATGATAAGATTATCATTCCAAGTTATACAATCTCCTTACAGCAGGGCCTGACGTGAGGATCCTACCTCAGCAAAATGTGATGAAAGAAGGAAACACTTAAAGGTTTTAATAGCTAAAATGCCTTCTATTCTGATGTAAGCTAGTAACGCAAGTATATATCAGTGTCAAACTCATCGGTTTACAAATGTGGAGGGGACAAAATCTTGAATGTGTAGATGGCAGCTAGATATTTAGTTATTTACAATACTTGCAAAATCAATCCTATTTTCTAAAAATGTAGTCCAGAATTAAAAAATTTTAGCCATACATGACATATATGCATCTCAAGGTAAATGAAATCGATACCTCATGCAATTAGCTAACTACCATAGAAAAGGTCAAGCAGCCATCCACACCACCCAAAATGATGTAATAAAGAACGGGTCAACAGACATGGGTTTTCCTAAAACTTTCTTGATTTCACAAACCCAGATGCTCTATACATCTCTCATTCCCTTGTTTCAAATATGCTATTTATTATTTAAAGTCAGATGATTGTCCAAGTGTCTCAACAGTACGGGTAAGCATTCAAGAATTATACACTATATTTTATAGAAAAATTCTGTACTTGGACCAAAACGAGGACTCCAAATGTCTTATCCATAATCCATGTTTGACGGTAGAATCCAACAAAGGTACTTGGTGGTGAAACGGAAAGTCCAAACTTCTATGTCTTCCTCTCATTCCTTCCCTTTCCACCTTTTTCATTCAAAAATCTAATACTTCGGCTAGTCTCAATCCTGATGGGCTTTCAATCTGTCATATATGGCATAGAGAAATATTTTAGGTATTTAGCATTAGTTAGTTATTAAAGTATGTTAGAATAAATAAGAAAGAGGGGAAATGGAAAACATATCTAAGAAATATTGTTAACACTTTAGTGAGTTCTTCATTCTTGGGAGAGTATAAGCCTCTAAAATGTTTAATTACTATCCAAGAAGCTATTGATAAACTTACCGTGGAAAGGAGTTAAATAGTATGTAAGAAAAACGTAAATGTGATTGTCTTATTATTGGAATTCAAGAACTACAATATTGGATTGTAACACAAGCATTCAAGAGGCTTGTACTCTCCTAAGAATGAGAAAAATCTCACTAAAAGTATTAACAATATTTTTTCCATTTCACCTCTTCCTTATTTATATTACCATACTCTATTGACTAATTATTACTAAAATACCCCTCTATCCCATATATGACATGGGCCTATTACTAAATGAATAAATCTTGTAATGCATCTTTTTGTCTTTTCAAGATACCATTAATATGACAGTGGAAAATGGCAGTAACAAGTAACAACCTAACAAAATTGCAATGGCAAATAAATATACTGCATTGCCAACTGAAAAAAAGTTTGATGTTCATATAAATCAACCAAACACCAACAAAGAATAAGCCCATTAGAATAAAACATGAATCTATCTCTAGTGATCATACACAAAGATCCACTGCCTCTAATATAACTCCCATCTATAGCAATATGCTCCTACAAAGCACAAGCCATTTTTCTTCATATAATTGTTTATTTCCTTTATCCAAGTCATTTGGCCTCCTTCAAATTCTTCCAAAAATCCCTGTATTCCCAATCTTAATTCATCCATAATGATAGAGTAGAGGAAACACTTATAACATCACTTAAACTAACATTTTGATTAAATTCCTTATTCAAAAAACTCACAAAAAAAAAAAAAAGAAAAATCTTGTATGTGCAGCAGGCACAGTTTCAATGCATAGAAAACACTACCTGCAAACAAAATGGTCGAGGGAAATGTTTTTTCCTAACATAGATCCAGAGTCCGTTGCATCCTGAGAAGTGATACCAACAAAATGACAAAGATACTAAAAACTAAAATCTGGTACAAAACATTTCAAAATCTCAGACTATAATCACCTTACTGCTATGAGCAGACTTTACATTTTCATCAACTTCCTTAATGTCTGCCATATCATCATCTTGCACCTAAGAGATAAACAAGATAGTTTAGTGATAGTAAGAAGCTAGTCACCTTGGTACACTTGAATATTGTAGTGAATGAGCCAATATAGAGGATAATGCCAACATAACACAAACAAATTACTCACCAGGGCAGCCTGCGCTTTCAAGTCTTCAACATCAAAGTTCCAGGCACTAACACCTCTCTTGTACTCATTCTGGGGCAAAAATGTACATATGGTTAAAACATGCTCTGACATAGCTCGTATAGACATGTAATTTTACATTTAACGGGAGATCGGTGGGGGGGAGCATGAGAGAATACTAATAATTTATGAGTTACACAGTTAAAGGCGCTTCAAGCAACGTTTATAAGCTCGAAATATATAACAAGGAGACAGAATACCTCAAATAGAAGTCATACCTGTGATATAGCCTCTTGCTCTGCGGAAGGCATCCTATTAAGAACAAGTTGAGCAGCATCTTTAAGCTGCAAAGGTTGAAAAATTAAGTTATATTTCCAATGATAAGCATCATGACTTAAACAAAATAGAACGAAGATGAGAATTGACCTGCAAGGCTCTAACACGATCCCATAGTGGTGGCAAGTCAGCAAACAATTTCTTCACAGAAAGCTCAGGCGGTTTGGAATGTTTGAAAAAAGAATGTTTAAGGAGCTTCTCGGCAGTTGGCCGCTTTGTTTGATCTTTCACCAGACACATCGCAACCATTTCTTTAAATGACTGATAAGCAGCAAGAGATACTCTAATTAGAAATGCATTAAAAAAACAGGCAAGCAATGGCTGCAATGCCGAGAAAAAGAGAAATGACTCATCATCACATAAAGAAGACAATAAAAGAAATCCAACACATTATAAACTGGTGACGTAAATTAGATTCTTGAGGTGATAACTACTCGGACTTCGCTACAGATTGACACAATTATGAAGGAGTATTTTAGATTTTTAGTTGTTGAAAGAACAAGATGAAAATATTGGATGGTGTGGATGGTATTGAAAGTGAGAGAAACTGTATGGATGAGAATTAAAGAAAATAATGGGGACCATTTCCTTAAAAGGAAATGTAACAAATTAAGTGGAATGGACAAAAATGGAAATTTTAGCAAACTCACGGGGATGGAGTAGTAGGAAACTAGGTATACTTAAAAAGACTATATCTCATATTTCCACTGAAAAGAAAATCCACTGAGTTACATGGCTGCCAAATCCTGCAATGAAATAGGAAAAAGAATGCTGGGTGCGCAAGAAGCCACCAATTTACATTTGTTTGAAATCTGTTAACAAAGAGCTAACACTACAGCAATAAGACATGCAAGTTGAAGTTACTGATATGAAAAAGAATTAACCTTTGAGAACTTCTTGTCACGATCATAGTCAAGTCCAGGAGGAGCATTCTGTATGGTCATAAGCAGAACCTATACATGAAATCAAACCAGAGAAATAAATCAGAATAAAGTACCACCATCAATTACACACTGTTGTTGAGAGGAAAAGAATGATAATACCTTCATGGGAGGATATTTGGAGAAGGGTGCATGGCCATGAGCTAACTCTAGTGCAGTAATTCCAAATGACCAAATGTCAGCCCTGTACCAGCAGCTTTCACTCAGCTAAATAGTCTCATCTCAAATCTCAACAAAAAAAAAAAAAAAAAAAAAAAAAAAAAAAAAAAAACTAGAGAGAAATAATGCAACTATTGAATTGGAACAGTAAGTTTCTTTCCTAGGGAAAAAATAGTGCCTCATCTCAGCTGGAGAGCTCAATAAAATTTGCTCTTTCAGTGTACAAAATGTACTTTAAAGACTTCAAATTCGAACACTAGCTAAAACATAAATTAGGAGACACAGGAACTAACTTCTACAACAAATCCAGATTTGGAACTTCTTGCATTTTCAAGATAGTGTGTTGTACTTGTTATAATGCTGTAAATTGGAATGCATGCTCAACTTTGCAGTGCTCAGTTTTTGTTTTCAGATTCAAAAGTAGAATTTAAAAGGTGCAAAATTTTGAAACTGACAGAAAACTAAAAACTACATCCTATAATTTCTAAATTTAGTTTAGTTTTCAATAACAGCTTCAAAGTCACAATGATAATAAACAAGCCCTCAGGTTTCAACACATTTCTTTTACAGATCAATATTCCATATAGAATTATCATCACAACCTTGATCTCCTTTATGATACTTTAATATATAGGACACCACAACATATGACGTAGCTTAATGTATCGATTTTTAAGGAATGCTTAGTAAACCCCAAATCCAAAACAGTATCAAAATTTATCCATTTAAATCCTCATTGGGAAGACCTTCATTCTCAAACCCTACTTTATTCTCTAGGATTTTGATAAACAGTGGGTGGTAGATAAATGAACTCTAGAGTTTAGATACATCCTCTCTTCAAATGCTAAGCTTGAACAAAGAATATATTTACGGCAAGCTAAAAGTGGAAGAACATTGAGCAGTAATCATACAAATCAAATGTTCAAGGACAATCCACATAAATAATACAAAAAGATGACCTACTTAAAGTTATATCCACTTCCTGGTTGCAGCACCTCAGGTGCCATCCTGAAAACAGAATTCAATCAAAAAATTATTACAGTAGCTAAAGCCAAAAAGAAACAAAGTTAATGGAAGAGTTTAAAAAACATAACAAGAAACATCTACAAAGCAAGTGTTAATTAACCACACCAGCAAGGAGTTCCAACAAATGTATTTCTTGATCGCTGCCTATCCCCACTGTCGAACATGCAAGCAGAGACACCAAAATCAGCAAGCTTCACAAGTCCATTAGTATCAAGTAGGATGTTCCCGGCCTGCAAAAAATAATAGTAAATAATTACAAATAGATTACCTTTATTACTATTACACACATTATACGCTGGGTTTTACAGGCCAAGTAAAAAACCTTCACGTCACGATGGATATGACCATGTCGATGAAGATAGTCCAAAGCCTTTAGTGTTTCTTTCAAGATAGAACAAATTGCATGTTCTTCAAACCCATCCGGATATGCTATCTTCATCAAGTGTAGGCAAGAACCTTCAGCCATAAATGGCATTACAACCCATAAGTTCCGTTCCACAACAAATGAGCAATATGCTCTGACTAAATTTGGATGATCAATCAAACTCATCATTTGTGCCTCCCTCCTGATGTCATCCTGTTTGAGAACAAAAACTTCTGACGTCCAAAGGGATAATAATATCATACGAAATCCACTAGCACAGTAAAATCTTATTTCCAAATAAATTACTATTTTACTCAAGCCACCAAAAGATGCAAAGCTCTACTTGCTTTTGTCAAAAAATAAGGTAATTTTTCAATGAACGGGACGGATTTTCCTCCAACAAAAGAAAGTAATGAAACAAGAACTTATTCACATTTAGATCAAGACTCACATCAAATGTCTAGCAAAATTATCATGTATGTTTTTCTTGGAAAGAAACAAGACGAATTGCCTTTTGGATCAAAGCTCAAACAGCCTAACAATGTGCTTAGTAGGCACACATAGAGATAACAAAAAAGAGGAAAAGAGAAGGGAAACACAAGGGAGGAGAGGAGAGAGTAAGAGCTATTTGGCATGTTCATTCCAACATAAGAAAAAGGGCTTACTTAAAGGTTGGGAAAATAGATATCTTCACCCCTATACTATAACATGATAAAAATATGTTACAAGGAAACAAATCCATCCATTTTATTTCCTTCTCCTTCCATCCAAATCACCTAATCTGACGGCACTAAAATGGAAAAACAAACTCTTTTCAATTGCGAGAGTAAAGTTTGTAGAGCTTTCTAGCACCTTTTATTTTTCCCAAGGCATACAAGCCTCACAGGGTAGCTTCGCAATTAAAAGGGAAAGGCATATACAACCCAGCCAGACCAACATGATAAAACCATATGATTTTGTAAGGGCCAGATATATTTTAAAAAGTCAAAAATTATTTAGAGAAGGTCGTAACTAAGGTCTGCCACTAGAACCAACAAAAAGAGCCTAATTATTACCTTATACAGCATTAGAATCAACGAAGCGCAAAAGACAACCCAAAGCTTTTCGTGTATTGCACTTTGAACAGTACATAAAGTGGTGCAAAATACGATTTCGATCGTGGTTTTTGTAGAGCTCGCGGTGTTACATGAAAGGTACGGATAGCGGATCATAGATGTCGCCACACATTTTTATTTTGATTTACTTTTGTGATAGTAGTAAGGAGTGGCAGAAAAAGTATTGATGAACTAATTCAATTGTTAGGTTCATGATTTCTGTAGGTAGAATATTTGGCTAAAGAGTTTTAGGTATATGAATATTTGAATTGAGAAATAAATATATTGAAGAAAAATGTAAGTGAAAAAAATAAAATATAAAGAAATAAGAAAAAAAAAAAAGGAAAAAGTAAGCAAATAAAAAAAAGAAAAACTGATCAGAAACTATCCAAATACTCCAAGTAAAAAGAAAATAAATAAATACTACTCCTATCCCTAAAAGACAGTTGGGGACAGTTGTAAAGAGGGGGCAAGGGACGGACAGCGGGAGAGTGAGAGAGCGGCAGCGGGTAGCTAAATATTAAGTAAAAAAGAAAGACTTTAAGTCTTCACACTTGAATTCTGCCAATACTTTTCAAAACCTCATATTTTACAAAACTGAACTTCTTCGATATGCTTTCTCCTCTGTGCAAATGCTTTCTCATCGAAGCTCCTTTTACTGCGCCAATGACCTTAACTAAGGTGCTTCAAGGAATACATCTAGGTTTGTATTTCTAACAAACCTAAACAAACAAAAAACCCGGGGCGGTACCGGACAGCTACCGATATGATATGCTTAAAACAGTCAAATCAACCAAAAATGTGTTTTAACAAAGCAAACATTAAAAAGTTAAAGATACTGTTTGGGTAATTCTGACAATCATTCCAAATTAACTCAGCCAATTTTTGCACCATCGTACTTAATGAAAAGGTACAGAAACACAATTCAAAATGCTACCTAAATGTTTTTTTGTTATCCTGTTGCATTTCTTTCACTTTTATGGTTATTTAAGGTTCCACTTTGATATAAGACTTTTGATTTGTGATAAATGTTATAATTATGTTTCCTACTTATGATAAATGTATTAAAACAATATGATGACCCTATCTTAGCTACTATTGAATCAAATATAGTTTCCAAAATTTTTGAAACTGTAATTTAATGTTTCTTGTTTCTCGCATTGAATCGAATTTCATTTCATGTAACATTGATGAGGGCAACATTATAGTAAGATCATAGGTTGATGTGTTGATTAAGGTTATCTACAAAGAAAATATTTATCCTAATTATCCCCCAAAAGCTAGTGAAGAGTTCCAAAGGAGTTTAGGATTTAGGCCAAAAAGTTTTTTAACGTCATCAATTTCAGTTTTGACTCTCAAACCATAATAGTCATCACAGGAGAACAATCAAGGCCAAAAAGTTTGAAGAATCTTGCACTAATTGAAAAAATAAAGTGAAGCTATTATAGGCTAAATATAGTTTTTGATAGTTATGCACACTGTTCCACCAGAACGAGTCTTACTGCAACAGTATCATCAATTTTGATAAAGATAAAATTAATTCTAACTCTTCAACCTCCTTAATCCAATAGAAGGCAGAGAAAATCGAAAAGAATTTCCAACTAAGAAATGAGGAAAGGCTATATCACGGAATCTTATATCACAAAAGTAAAACATAATATAACAATAACAAATAAAGGGAAAAAAAGACAAATTTTTCCATTAAGCTGCAAGAAATGAGAAACATTTATTTAGTGTTTCTTCTCATGGTAAGGACAGTTCAAGACGTAGTACAACGCAAATTTTTGAGTATTGTAATAAGCCATGCCAATGCTGTCAAAGATTGATATATAGTAGTTATGCTAAATTCCCTTCATTTTATTTGATTAAGGTCAACTCCTATTTCCCAACCCTGTTCAGAATCAAATTTCCTCATTTACTTGAATAAAAAATTAAACTCCCCTTGATCTCCTCTTTTTTACTCGCAGTCTCTATATCTTGTCTCATAAATAGAAACAAGCACAACACAACACAACACAACTCAATGGCTTCCCGATTAGACATTGCCTATCGCATTTTCTATTTCTCTCTTCTTTTTAAGCAAGCATCAATTACCATATATTTCTTCCATATCTAGTTATTTGCAAAATTTTCCATTTTGAAATGTTCTCTAAGGTTGTAAAATTATTTCGGTAAATAAAAGGCATCAAAACTTCATTTTTCTCTAACTTCATTTACAGGTCCCCTCAACCAGCAATTGCTAATAAAGGTGATGTTGGATGCCCTCTTTTCTCAACTATCTTATTTTGTGTGCCTTCCCTCCATGAGGAGAACATTAATGCACGGAAGAAGTATCTTCTCCATTCATTTAAGTTTCAATTTAACCACTTAGTTTCTCAATTGAAATTTGGTAACATAAGATATGTTAGATTTCCCACAAAAAATAAACTTCAATTTCTCAATTGAAATTTGGCAACATAAGATATGATAGATTTCCCACATAACATAAATCTTATGTTACTCCCCTATTTACTCCTACTCACATCAAATTTGTCATTATAAGAAAAAAAAAATTCAAACATAGAAATGGGCACACTTACAAATATTCAATTTCTAAAAACTCCAACTCTATGAAAACCCATTATTTGCATATAACCTATGTTACTTGGACTCAGGTACAGGTATCGGATACGGGTGTGGATCCTAGTGTCCGGTACGTCAATGTTAGAATTCTAGGATACTTGGACACCGTGTTATCATTGGAAACGATACGGGGATAATAATAATAATAATAATAATAATAATAATAATAATAATAATAATAATAATAATAATGAAAGGAAAAATATGAAAAAAAAAAAAAAAAAAAAACAGAAAAAGAAATAACTGATGGGATTAAGACAAGAAAAAAACAGAAAAAAAAAACTTTAAATTGTTTTTGGGCTTAAAACGTAAATAGCCCAAAGGCTAACGCTAATAGGTATTTACAAACCCTACTTTTAATGTTATTTGTATTTTCAAAGCTACTTTATTTTGATCACTCTCTTTTTTCCTTCTCTTTCTTCACGTGGAAAACTGCAAAGGCACTATTTTTCAAACCCTGCATGGCTTCCCATGCCCACTTTCATTTCTTCTCCAGTTAAACTCCACCTCCTTCAATGGTGATTAATTCGACAGTAGATAATTTTTTATCTTCTTTGTCTTTTTTCTTTTATGTTCTCTTATTTTCTCCTTAATTTCTCTTGTCTTCGTCTTCTATCTATTTGGATTGTTGATTTCATTCACTGTGTCGTACCCATGTTCATTCCGGCGTACCGGGCACGTATTTGGCACCTGTATCCGTACCGGACACCGGTGAGCCGGCAAAAACAGAGTGTCCGAGTAACATAGCATATAACACATGGCATTGATTCCTACAGCCAATCTTCAAATTCAAGGAAATCGCACACCACATGTTGCTAAGTACAAAAAATATTTTCAAGTGAAATCGAATTGGATAATAATTTTACGATAAATCACTAAGGTATAATTCAAACTTCAAAATGCCTCCAAGAAAAAAAAATTCAAAATCCCACCAAATAATAAAATAAGATTAATCAATGATTAATATTGAATCACTTGTATCTCCCTAAGATAATATGATTCAAATGAGCTAAATTGTAAAAATATCATCCACGCTCACGTTCCCCTCCCCAAATAATTCTGACACGCTCACTTCCATCTGAGCTATTAGTCAAGCAATAACTTGAGCAATAAAGAACGTACTAGCAACAAAAATACGCTTGAAACTATAACAAAACTAGTCAAACCTCATACGAAGAAAAACGCTTTCATGATTCCCAACGCTCAAACAGACACTCAAAGAACTAAGATTATAATTATAACCTACTACCTAACACTCCACACAACTCGGGTTTAAGTGGTCAGACATATTTGTTCACTGACCAGTACTCATAGCACACGTAGACACATCACCTACCCTTAAAAATTATTTAGTGCTCCATTATACTGTCCAATACTCTAGCACCCAAATCTGAGAGACATGGTTGTAGACAAGAGAATAAGGGAAAAAAAATGGGAAATTTAAAGATCTTCCTCACGAATAAGTGAAAAGATATTTCAAGGGAAAGCCACATATGATATAAATAAAAAGGTATAACATCCAATTTTTAAAATGCCTCAAAAGAAATCTATGAGTGTTAACCGAAAAAGATTGATAAATGTGAAGTTTATGCATGCTAAGAACATCCAAGGAAGAAAGAAATGTGTTGACGACTACGCACAACGAAAAAAATCATCAATTCATCTCAAGAACTCCCCCGATTCACATGGATTATGCCACTTTATATATTCAAGTTCTGAATAGAAAAAGCATACAAAAGTTTCATGAAAGGATAGGTCAGAACCTACCTAACACCTGGATAAGCAAACAATGAAACGTGTGACATGTCTTAACACTAGCAGCCAGAAATGACTAGCACCTATTGTAACTGGCATCACTAGAATTTATTTCCATTAGCACAAACCGATCTAAATGAGTAGCACATATTGCAACTGGCATCACTAGCATTTACTTCCATTAGCACAAACCGATCTAGATGTATCACAAGTTGTGTTGGTTACTTCATGAATCATGTACACAAACCTTTGTCTCAAGGCAAAACTCAAACTAGAAATTCTTCTATTGTGACACCAAGATATAGGTCAAATTTAACTTATACCCTATACTCACCCTGTATAACCCCTCTATACTCCCGTAATACTAATGTAAATAAACAATATATATTACTTGGACTCTTCATTTCACACCCATGTCAAAAACTTTACACTCCAACACGGATATGGACACCCTAACACGTATTTTGGGCTTACTCTGAATTAAAAAAATATTATCTAAGTTTAGATTCCGTTACAAAAGGACTCTTAACGCTTCCACTTCCATTTATAATTCAAAAGTTTCCTTTAGGATAAAATAACCTAGAAGCCACAAACTTAGGGCTATAAACCATGGTAAAGCATGTGTTTAAATAAGCGGCGTTAAGAGGCGACCATTTGAATGCCTCCTTGAGTCTAGGTGCAGCAAAAGGCTCTTCAAAGGCATGCCTTTCTTCGTGTCTGTAAGATGTGATTTTTGAAGAATAACATTTATTTGCTAATTGCTAATTTTACTGATATAACCTTCAATTCTTAGTTGTTTATTGAATGGAAAACAAAAATATACCCTCATTATTTCCCTAAAGCAAAAATATGAGGTGAGAAATGGAAGAGCAAAAGTAACCTTGAAGGACATATGATTTTAATTTAGATTTTAAGCGTTTTTTTAAGTGAGCGTTTATTTAAGTGTGTCATAATAGAATTTCAAGCATCAAGAACCATTGTTTTGTTCTTTAAGTTTGTCTTTGTTTAAGTTTTTATTTCTTCTATTAAATCAAGAGTAGACTATGTTATCAACTTATTGAGTTATCGTATGAGTTTATATGCTAAAGCAGTGTTTAGTTTCTTATATGTTTGTATAATATGAATTTTATGTTGTTTTAACTTTTATGTATCAAATACATTTTGAAATTGATTTTAGAGTTTTTTAACAAAATTGTACCCCTTGCATTCAAAAAAAAGGCAACTTTTGACTTGCGCCTCGAAAAAAAAAAAAAAAAAAAAAAACTTCTGCGCCTTAGTGGGCCTCATGCCTCTTGAAACTAAGGGTAAAGCTGAGTCAAACCGAAAAAAATGACACTAACTCGCTATGCAGTAGCTAAACAAGCACTCACAATTTTCAGCACCTACCAGAGAGGTAAAATATAAACACCATCGCAAATTCACCGCTCCCTCCCTACAGAATATATAATTGCACATCCTATTTTGGAATGTGCCCACTACCTTTTTTTACACTACCACTAGAGAATACGAGCGAATTTTCTACTCAACTATCTTACTCCGAGACTGCGAGTGTCTAAAAGGCCGCTTCAAAAACAAATAATCAAAAATAAACATATTCGGTGCATGCAACTAAACATATTCATGATCTTTTGTTCAAACTCAATAATTGGACAATAACTTCAACACTCTTACAAACATGTAAACATCATATTCACATTAGCTACAATTCTAATGCAGTAACTTAAAATCAAATCAAAATACATGCAAAACAAACAAAAGTAGATCATGCAATTAACAACTAAAACATTATACTGCTAACTAACCTAAAAATTTTCAAATCCCTAAAAAATTCAATCAAACAAATTTCATTCGGCAACAAAAAATTAAACGCGAGAATCAATCTTAAATTGATCAGAACTTCAAAAGCAGTAAAAAAACGAACCAAATTACTATTGCATCGATCAAGATCCAAACATTTGATAGCAACAACTTCACTATACGGAATATAGATCGCTCGAAAAACAGTCGCACTTGCACCAAATCCAACTTCTTCAAGAATCTTATAATCATTCCCGTTCACAGAATAACTACGCGGACCATTACCGGACCTTCCCATGCCCTATCCGCACGGAAAACCACCGATTTCCCCTTCGTAAACCACCAATTTGGCGTCGGAAAACCACAAGTGGATTTCAAAATAGAGAAGTAATAAGATAAATCTTGAAGGTTATTCTCTTTTTTAGTACAAGATTAATGAATGAATTTATCTACAAAATACAGTAGATTCTAGGATTTCTTATTTACTACCACCACCACCTACTTTTTCTTTCTTTTATTATTTTATGAGGATTTTTATTTTTGAGAAAGGAGAGGTACATACGGACTCGTTGACTAATAGAGTCGGATTGGGTTTGCTTTGGATCCAGGTTATATACTCTCTTCGTTTTTTATAAATTTTTATGAATTAAGAAAAATAAAATTTTTTAGAAATTAAATATATTATTTTATTGATTAATAAGTTTAATAGAAGAAAAGTAAGGATTATAAGCATTCATAATCATTAAAAGTAAGTTAGTGAAATAAATATAAATATCACAATTAATAAAAAAGTATTTGTATAAAGTTAGTGGTAAATATATTGGATTTAAAATACAAATTAGTAGGAGATATATGGGGACCATAAACATTATGAACAAGGTTATTTTGATTCAAGAATTGTGATACATATAGAATGGAAACAATAAATAAAACACCATAATGGCATATGGGAACTTCTTTAAGGAATTAAAAGAGATTAAACAGGTCAAAAATCCATTGACCTCAACCTATACTGTTTATTTAATTCAAATGTCCACCCTATTTCACCCAATAAACCCAATAAAAAGCTTTGATGAGCTCAAAAACCAGATTAGTAAATTACCCATTAAAATCTAAAGCTTGTGATCCCAATTTACAAATCTTGTATGATT
>NC_080060.1:15341640-15342847 GCF_026212465.1 Amaranthus tricolor | reverse complement strand
TGACATACGATACTTATACATACATACAATACATACATACCTACATACATCCATACATACATCACCATCAGTCATACATACATACATACATACATACATACATACATACATACATATTACATACATACATACAACATACATACATACATACATACATAACCAGACATACATACATACATACATACATACCTACAGTACATACATACATACATACATACATACATACATACATACATACATACATACATACATACATACATACATACATACATACATACATACATACATACATACATACATACATACATACATACATACATATCATACATACATACATACATACATACATACATACATACATACATACATACATACAGTACATACATACATACATACATACATACATACATACATACATACATACATACATACAGTACATACATACTTACATACATACATACATACATACATACATACATACATACATACATACATACATACATACATACATACATACATACATACATACATACATACATACATACATACATACATACATACATACATACATACATACATACATACATACATACATACATACATACATACATACATACATACATACTTACATACATACATACATACATACATACATACATACATACATACATACATACATACATACATACATACATACAGACATACATACATACATACATACATACATACATAACATACCATACATACATACATACATAGCATACATACATACATACACATACATACATACATACATACATACATACATACATACATACATACATACATACATACATACTACATACATACATACATACATACAGACATACATACATACATACATACATACGATACATACATACATACGATACATACAGTACATACATACATACATACATACATACTGTACATACATACATACATACATACATACATACATACATACATACATACATACATACATACATACATACATACATACATACATACATACATACTACATACATACATACATACATACATACATACATACATACATACATACATACATACATACATACATACATACATAGCATACATACATACATACATACATACATACATACATACATACATACATACATACATACATACATACATACATACATACATACATACATAGCATACA
>NC_080060.1:15254140-15336640 GCF_026212465.1 Amaranthus tricolor | reverse complement strand
AAAGTTTGTTCACATCCAAATGATAAGGAATTATAATGAATTTCATATAAAAATAAGATGAATGAAGTAGAACAAACATTATTATTAAACTTGTCAAAAGATTTTAAATCAAAGTTACACTAACTTTAATTACCATTCTTACCATTTAATATTGATAATCAAACGAGATGCTAAAGCCATATAGTTTCTAGCAAAGGAACCAAAAAGAACAAAAATTAATTTTTAAGCAAAAAAACATATTAGAAAAATGGAAACATACATGAAAAATGTGAGAAGCAAATCGTATTTTTTTTATAGCCTCAATTTAGAAATGTAACTGAAATTCCGCCAACCGGCTACATCAGAAACATTAACTTGGAGAAATATAGCAGCCCGTTGCCACATAAATAAAATTGATTTTCTTAAAAATTCTCCACAATATACATTAATTTATGTGATTAAACAAAAGCTATACTACACAAAAGCTGTAAACCCAATTAATGGGGAAAAGAAAATGTACCACAATACTACAATCGATACATTGGACATAGAATAATCATCCAGTGATTACACCAGCCAGAACATCACTTTTACCTCGAGCAAAAATCGTGTAAACTAAACGAATTGCATCAAGCCAACCATCCAAAGATTCCCATGAGTCCGCTACCTAATATGTCCAGGAACAAAGAGCAGGGTTATTCCGCCAAATTTAACCAATTACTATCATTACAAATTGAGCAACAAAACTCTACCAAGAGAAATGAGAAACGGATTTGTTATGTATCCCATATGTGAATATGAAGATATATGAGGTTTGGATGTTTGCGTTGGTATATGGATGATTTGAAGGTTGAAGCAAAACAGTGGACCCAAGCTTGCCCTTGCCTTGCTGCTCAACCTGGTCAAGCAAGAGATCAGAAGAAATTGATCTCATTTTGATCTCTCACTCGACCGGCACTCGACCTCACTTAAGTCGCTCGGCCAGATCGAGCAAAATTGTCAAACATTCTATTTTAAAATTAGGGTTGTTAATCAGTTCAATTGTATTCTTTTATGTTTCTCTTTTGTTCCAAAGCCTATATAAGGCTATTGTATATCTCTTGTACATATGATGTAAGATTAAATTGATCTATAGAAATTGGGAATTAAGTAGAGTGTCACATTCAAATCTTAGGATTTTAGTGAGAGGTTTTGGGGATTTTCTTCATTCATCTCAGAAGCTTTCTAAGGGGGATTCTTCTTATAGAACTTGAATTATGCTTTGTAATCATTAAACTCTAAATCAATAATATTCATTCAATTGTTCAAAGGTGGGGTTTTATAGTCGAATATCACATTGATATTAGGATTTTCCCCACCACCAAATTGTGTGTTGTTATCTTGTTTTGCCTTTTCTATTTTCAATCTTTGTTGAGTTCTTTCATTGTTCTTTTGAATCAAACTCTAAAAAACTGGCATCAGAGCTTGTGTTGTATTTCATTGGGAGGGTTAGGGTTTATTGATTTGGGAATTCATAGAAGTTCTTGGTGTGGTTCTTGATAGCCCTGAGTGCGACAAGATTAAAAATAGAAAAGTTTGATAGGAATGTGAATTTTGGATTGTGGAAACTCAAAATGAGTGCCATCTTGGTGCAAAATGGATTGGAGAAAGCAATGTCGGGAAGATCAAAGAAGTCTTTGACTATGTCTCTACAAGAATTGAAGAGATAGACATGAAGGCTCTAACATTGATACAATTAAGTCTATCTAATGAGGTGCTTAGAGAGGTGGCCAAAGAGGAGACAATGTTGGGGCTATGGTTGAAGCTAGAGTGCTTGTATATGACGAAGTCGGTGACCAATCGATTGTTGTTGAAGAGCAAGCTCCATGATCTAAGTTTAAGACTAGGCATAAGAACATTGTGTGTTACAATTGTTAAAAAGAAGGGTCACATTAAGAAGTTTTGGCTGGAGAAGGGAAAGAATAAGGGGAAGGGGAATGGTAATTGTTCTTCTTCATATGATTCGGCGGCGGCGGTTCATAGTGGTGATGAGGATCTTTTTTGTGATAATTGTACTATACTTCTTACGGTGGAGCCAGAGACTAGGTCTATTGATCAATGGATTCTTGATTTGGGGTGTTCAAGGCACATTACACCTAATAGGCATTGGTTTTCTTCTTATGAGAGTGTTCATGGTGGAGTTGTGCTTATGGGGAATACTGCTTCTTATAAGGTTATGGGCATTGGTTCTATTAGGATCAAAATGTTAGATGGTACTGTGCGTACGTTGACAAATGTTAGACATGTTCCCGTTATGAAGAAGAATTTGATCTCTTTGGGTGGTCTTGATAGTAATGGTTGTAGGCGCACTCTTGAGCAGGGTGTTATTAGAGTTACTTTGGGCTCTCAAGTGGTCATGAAGCAAAAGAAAGTGGGGACATTATATGAGCTTATCAGTTCTGCTATTGAGGGTTCCACATGTGTTAGTTCCTCTATAAAAGAAGCGGATCATACCACGTAATGGCACTTGAGGTTAGGACATGTGAGTGAGAGGGGTTTGTTGGAGTTGTCAAAGAAAGGTCTTCTTGATAATCAAGCTACGTGTTCTATAGAGTTTTATGAGTATTGTAGTCTTGGAAAACAGAGGATTAACTTTGAGGCGGCCATACATAGAACTAAGTCAACACTTGATTATTTTCACTCGGATTTATGGGGTCCATCAAAAGAGTCATCCATTGGAGGGTCTAAATATTTGCTTACTATCATAGATGATTAGTCTAGTAAGGTGCGGGTGTTCTTGAAGAGTAAGGATGAGATCTTTGGGGAATTCAAGGATTGGAAGACTATGATAGAGAAGCAAATCGGGAAGCAAGTGAAGAGGTTGAGGACAGATAATGGGCTGGAATTAGTGAAGGAGGAGTTTACTAACTTTTGCAAGAAGCTTGGGATTGTTCGTCATAGAACTTATGCGGTAAGACCACAACAAAATGGGGTGGCAGAGAGAATAAATAAGATTTTGTTAGAGAAGGCTCGATGTATGCTTTTCAAAGCCAAGTTAAGTAAGGGGTTTCGGACCGAAAAGGCCAAGATGGCAGCATTCTTGGCAAATAGATCACCAAATACTGCTCTTGGGTTAAAAACAGCAAAGAAAATGTGTTCAGAGTCACTGGTGAATTATTCCGATATAAAGATCATTGGTTGTCCCGCTTATGCTTATGTGAATGATGGTAAGTTGGAGCCACGTCCCAAGTATGTGTTCTTGGGGTATACATATGGGATCAAGGGGTTTAGATTATGGGATCCTAGCACATCAAAAATCATTACTAGTCGAGATGTTACTTTCAACGAGTCCGTTTTTCTTTATGTTGAGAGCTCAAAGAAAGGGGTGGAGAATGGGAACGGGGAAGAAATTCATGAGGAAGTGGAGAATGATGTTCTTGATGATGATTATAATTTGGAGACACCTCAAGAAGGTGGAGATATTCCTTCCTCTTCCTCCTCTAGGAAGGCCACTACTCTTAGGAAGGAAAAATAGCCAAAAGTGCTAGCAACAAGCATTGCACAAAGGAGACCTAAGAGGCATGTGAAGGCACCTTTTAAGGTTGGGTATGAAGATGATGATCTAAGTTGAGTGAGAAAGAAAATGAAGCGTCCTGAGCCATCTTCATACTTGGATGCCATGGAGTGTAAAGAATCCGGGAAATGGCAAGGGGCAATGGAAGAAAAAATCCAAACTCTTCTAAAGAATCAAACATAGAAACTTGTAGAGAGACCAAGAGAGAAAAAGATTATTGATTGCAAGTGGATCTACAAGTACAAAGAAGGGATACCGAGTGTTAAGGAAGCAAGGTGTAAAGCTAGATTTGTTGATTGTGGGTTCAGCCAAGTTCTGGGTATTGACTATAATGAATCTTCTCTCCGGTATTAAGACACACTCCTATTCGTACTCTTTTGACTCTTGCTTTGAATGATTATGAGTTGAAACAATTAAATGTCAAAACCGCATTCTTGCATGGTGAGTTAGAAGAAGAGATTTACATGAGGCAACCGGATGGTTATGTTATTGAGGGTAAGGAGGATCATGTATGTTTGTCAAAGAAATCTTTGTATGGTCTAAAACAGTCCCCCTAGGCAATGGTACAAACGATTTGATAAGTGTATGCTTGAGAATGAGATTTCAAGAAGTGAGTATGATAGTTGTGTCTATATGAGAGAAGTGTGTAGTGGTTCTTTGTTGCATCTTTTGCTTTATGTTGTTAATATGTTTGTGATTGCAAAAGACATGATTGATGTGAAGAAAGTGAAGCATATGTTGAAGCGTGAGTTTGAAATGAAGGACTTAGAGGGAACGAAGAAGATTCTCGGCATGAAAATCTCTAGAGATCAGGAAAAATGAAGATTGTACTCATCCCAAGAAAAATACATTAAGAGGGTCTTGGACAGATTTCATATGAGCAATGCTAAAATCATTTCTCTTCCTTTACCATTACAAACAAGGTTGTCAAAGGTGATTGTCCCAGATCCAAAGAGGACAATGAGTTCATAACATTGGTTCCATACTCAAATTCGGTGAGGAGCATTATGTATCCTATCGTTTTCATGACCAGATATTGCTCAAGCCGTTAGTGTAATTAGTAGATATATGTCAAATCCAAGGAAGGCTCATTAGCTTGCGGTCGAGTGGATCTTTAGGTATTTGCGTGGTACATCAAATGTGTATATTGAGTATAAAAGAAACAATGATGATTTGCAAGGTTTTGTAAATTATGATTTTGGTAGAGATCTTGATGGAAGAAACTCAACTTTGTCTTGGAGGGTCCACCATAAGTTGGAGATCTAGTTTGCGGGGTAGTAGCTCAATCTACTATCGAGGCGGAGTATATGGCGGTAACAGAAAGGTTTAAGGAAACTCAATGGCTAGGAAGTTTTGTTAGGGAGCTTAAGATGGAGAAATGTGTGCTAGTTTTTTTTTTTTTTTTTTTTTTTTTTTTTTTTTTTTTGTGATAGCCAAAGTGCTATTAATTTGGCTATGCATCAAATTTTGTACTATAGAAGAACAAAACACATTGAGATAAAGTTCCATTATATAAGAGCTAGCATAGAGAAGGAAAAGGTACTCTTGGACAAAGTTCATACTAACGATAATCTGGCAAACATGTTAACTAAACCTTCAACTACTTCAAAGTTTGAGCATTGTCCAAACTTGATTGGTTGTTATGGATTTGTGTTGAGCTTATCTCCGCTTTGAGGGAGATGCAACTCTTTTGAGGTGGGTACATCTTGTGGTTAGATGGGTATTGATGATTTATTTTTGTGGATATTTAATTGCTTGTTGTTTGTTGACAAGATTGAGTGTATGTTCGTCACGGTAGAGAATTGTTATGATATGATGACTCAATAATCCCAAATGTGAATATGAAGATGACATATGAGGTTTGGATGTTTGAGTTAGTATATGGATGATTTGAAGGCTGAAGCAATGCGGTTAAGTGGTTTGTTCAGACCTAATGCTCGCTCGACCTGGTCGAACAAAAGATCAGAAGCTATTGATATCATTTTGATCTCTCGCTCGACCGGCGCTCGACCTCACTTAAGTAGCTCGACCTGGTTGAGTGAAACTGTCGACCATTCTGTTTTAAATGCGAGTTGTTAATCAGTTTAAATGTATACTATTATGTTTCTCTTCTGTTCCAAAGCCCATATAAGGCTCTTCTATATCTCTTGTACATATGATGTAAAATCAAATTGATCTATAGCAATTAGGAATTGAGTGCCACATTCAAATCTTAGAGTTTTAATAATAAGAGGTTTTGGGATTTTACTCATTCATCTCAGAAACTTTCTAAGGTGGGATTCTTCTTATAGAGTTTGGATTACGCTTTGTAATCATTAAACTCTAAAAGAATAATATTCATTCAATTGTTCAAAGGTGGGGTTTTATAGTCTAATATCACATTGATATTAGGATCTTCCCCACCTACCAAATTGTGTGTGGTTTTCTTTGTTTTGCATTTTCTGTTTTTTATCTTTGTTGAGTTCTTTCATTGTTCTTTCGAATCAAACTCTAGCAGGATGTGAATCTAACCAGGTAAACAGGTCCATTAGTTGTATCAATCGAGAGTCCAGCTCCAGGCGGCAAAGTTAGATCAGCACATGCTGATACTGAAACAATATCGGCTATTTCAACTTTGACAGCTCTGTTTCTAGCATTTACAGCATCTGATGGCCTGCCCGAAAGAGACTGACGTGACGTCTTTTGTTCAGATACAAGCTGCATCAAGAAGTGAAGGTTCCGTGAAAAACATTACTTTTTAAACCATCCAGCAAATTGCATGGTCATATTTCTGACACCATCTAAACAATCAAAACCATTATAAGACTGCGTGTAATTAGGGCAAAGTTAAGTATCACTTAAAAAATATACTTATAAAGTATTTCACTGATCCTAAAACCAAAAAGATGAAATATCATTTAAAATAATCAAAAAGTGTAATTTTAATTGGTGACAAAAAAAAATAATCAGTGGCAGAAGAAAGAACATTTAGAAATATCTAATAATGGTAATCCTTATTTAAGATGTCCCGAGATTGAATTTAAACAAATTTCATAAAAGTTGGAGAACACATAACCTTAAATTTGTAATTCAGTCAGTAATTTCCAAGCAGAGAACATAAAACTTATGGTTGTAATGGGTTCACTGGTTCACAAACTACTAACATCACCTGTTTAATATTTAGAACAGTCCGAACAATACACTTTACTTGTCAGTCAATAGATATTAAAATTACCTGATAAAGGCCCTCATGATTAAGAACAAATTGTGTCCGCTTCCAGTCATTATGAGGGGCAATAGGATTTCCTGGTGGAGGTGCTGTCAGATATCCCACTTTGAGATAGGGCAAAGGCAGCTATGAGAAATATAAAAGAAGTAGTGTTAAATCATGTCACAACTACATGGAATAAAGAGTAGATATGTATCAACATCAGTAAAAGAGTAACAAAACATTGAGTAGCTCGCTTATTTTAAATTCCCACAAAAACACAACTTACGTCATTCCGGGTTAAGTTCTCACTCACTTACCATTACCCAAATTATTTAACTGCATAAAAATGCATGTTTAGAGAAATTGACTGCAAGACATTCCTCTTAGCCCTTATACCGTCTGCATTAGCCCTTAAAAAGTAAAAAAAGCAGAGAACAACAAATATCAACTTAACTATGTCAAATTTGTCACAAAACTACAAAGACCACTGCTTATTCCTATATATGTTTCTCTTGACGACCACGAGAAGTGAAAATTGATCATTGCACTGGTAATGTCCTCAACACTTAACAGATAGAAGTTTGGTATGGCTTTGTTTCAGGAGGTAGTACCTATTAAGCATGGGAGAGGGTAGTTGTGGGATTGACCATCACAAAATCTGAAGTAGAATTCTATAATGCATTAGCAAAAAAAACCATCGACACTCAGTCATGCAATATGTTTAAAAGCACATCAACTGTAGCACCAAAAAGTTTCTGTTAAGACTAAGTAAAGGATAAACTTCTCACCATCGAACGAACAAGCCTTAGTGCACTGCGGTAGACCTATAATTTGGAAAACAAAAAACTGTGTCACAATCATAGTACAAGAAAAATCAGATCTATGTGCAATATTTCCAATATGGATACATACTAGTCCAGCAGATTCACTTCCCATCATTATTATATATATGCTTTTCTTCAAATAAGCAAATATATTTGGGAATCAGAACATAAATTAAAGCTGGATGAACAAGTCGATTTATAAGATTCCTTGGATGCAATCACAACAGACAAAAACCTAGTTAGGATCCTTCTAAATCAGATCCAGAAAGGGTAAGGTGTTTGCAACCTTGCCCCAGCCAAAAGAACAGGAAAGTCTCAAACAGATACAAGTACAACAGGGACTCTAGAAAAACAAAGTATTAAGAATAAACAAAATCAAAGGGCTTACTGAGTAATTTGGCTTCAATGCATGAGCAGCAGCAATATAGACAGCACACTGACTGTACAAGTCATTAGGTGAAATATCTTTTGGGCTGACTGCTCCCCCAATTCTTAGTAAGTCCTCAGCCAACCCATACTGCAAAATCAAAAGATTGTACATAACTTGGATGCTCATCTAATGAGTTCAATTTGCAACCCTTTTATGCAACAAAAATCCATACAACATTAAGAGAAAGAAGAAAGCAGCACAGGACAGGCACACATTGCTAAAACAGTAAAGCAAAAAAGATTTATCAAGGACTAACCAAAACAGTTCCAAGGTTGTAAATAGCCCTATGAAAGTCAAATTGCAACTGGATTGCTGCACGGAACTGCAGTTCACATAATAGCAAGGATTCAATAACATGCATATGTCACGTAACAACTAAAGACACTTGGCTATCTTAAATTCACTCAAGCAACAAGTATGCACCTTACTAATTGCTGTTTTTACAATATTGTGTTTTTCTTTTGCAGGAACTATTGCACTGAGTTCCTGTATCACAAGATTGGAACAATAAATGTCAAATCATGGGAGCCATATAATGTCAATAACTTTTAAGGGTAAAAAGAAGGTAGCTTTCCTCAACCCAACCCAGTCATTCCCTTATCTCTGACTGCAAATATGTATATATGATAATTAAACTACCTTACCTGCAATGCAAGTCCCCAATTGTTGAGTGCCTGGAAAAGGACATTCAGATCATACATTAATGAAAGAGAGAAAAACTATTATGTTGTAGTAATGAGATACAAAATAGAAAAAGATTCAGTGTTACAGAAACAAGATTGTAAAGCTTACTAGTTTTTGCAAAAATGAATTTCCAAATTAAAAATTGGGGGAAAAAGAATACCTGAGGACTATTCCAATTCAACTGAACAGCTTTTTCATAGTGTTCTGTGGCCTGAAAAGAAGACAACAACGTCAAACCACGCACCTTATACGTCAATGCTGCAAAGCAGAAACCTTGATATTCTAATTTCGACAATTTTCCATGTAAACAAAATCTTTAAGTTCATAACATCAACTGTGGATACATTTAATAGGAAGTGAATCCATAAAGCACTCCTCAATCATGAAACCCCAAAGACGGTAACCACTGATTCGAAGAATTACCATTAACGGTGCTTCTGAATACGGTAAGATGCATTGAAAACGGACAGCAAGACAATCACAAAACATAGATAAACTAGATATTGAAACAGTAAAGTCACTAAAATCATCTTTAACAGGCCTCTCAAAAAAAGAGTGAAAGGATTCAGCATAAGTAGATATTCCAATTTAGGGGACTTGTGAATAGCCTTGTACCCGGAGCTCTGGACAACCTTAGGTGTAGACTGAACATCAGAAGTCAGAAAATCAAGATCTATAAAATATCAATTATCCCCCCAACCAGCCCCCCACCCAGCAATAACAGGTGCAGTGACATTCACATACGGTAACATAACCATCCATAGTAAAGAAGAAAAGCTCTGTAACCTGCTTCCACAAGTCTTCAGCCTCTTTTGTACGACCACGCATTCTTGCTCGGTCAGAAATAGCAATAGCCCAATTATAAAATGCCTGCATTATATATTAAAAAATTATATAACAAGAGAAAATGTTTTCCTAAAAGCTTTCAGATCCTTAATTTATATGGTTGATAGAGAGCAATAGAAAACCATATTGAAAAACCCACTAACAGATCCACGCTAAGGTCGTGAGAAGAATTAAGGAATGGAAGGGTGAATGATCTGGCTGAAAAAAAAACCCTCATGGCCTCACTTACCAATTACCTAATAACCAAATGAAAACTCAATTATTCATACGTACATCATGAAGGGTGGGACAAAGACGGGTAGCTTCCTCATACTTTTTGCAAGCCTCCTCAAGCAGTGCATCTTTAGAAGGTGAGACAGAGTCAGGATCAACATTGTCTGCACTTTCCTGAATATAATGCGCAGAGAAAGAAGTGCTCATGTCAAAGAAATAACTCTGATGTTAATGCATTCGATTGTGAACCTAAGGGTCATACACTTAACAGCAGAGCAAAGATGTTGTGAGAAACTAGAAAAACATAAGTCATATAAGAGTCAATCTAAAACCTGAAGCACCAAAGCCCAGTTGTAGAGAGCATCATAATCTCCAGGATTTTTTTCAATCGCACTGGCATACCTACATAATGCTCGGATGGGTACAAAACCACTCATAAACACATGGAATAAAGATGAAAACATATTGACATCAATTCAAAACTTGAATAACTATATCTTTATTTTCTTCCACGTTACCGAAGAAACAGATCCAATTTAATAACCATAAAAATACAGTGAAAGGAAAGGGGCATACCTCCTGGCAGCATAAGTAAGAATCTTTTGGCGAGATCGACCTTCCTCATCAACCCCCGTTACACTGTTGATAAGTTCCATAGCAACATTATTCTGATACGAACTATCTTCACTGACAATAACCATAAACAAATTTCAGTTATAAATACTTCATACATTGAATACCAAAATGTGCAAGAAGCCACAGTTCAATAAAAGACCTTTGAAGGTTACATCAATAGCATCGTGCATAACATCATAGAAGTGAAGAAAGACCTACTACGTTATAGTAATAAAAAAGTATGATCACATATACAAGCAACATCACAAATCAGGTTATGGAAAACGATTACTATCCCTAACACCCAAACCCAAAGAAAAATAGGTTTATTTTCTTCTACAATTCACTGAATGAGAATGGGGGGCACCATCCAGTATTCCACGGTATTTGTTCTTCACAACCTTCTATCTTAAAAGCTAGCACTAAATGTGGATAAAGAAATCTACTTAAATCAACTCCATTAGCAAACTACCCTCCATGAGAATGGGGCACCATGTAGTAATCCAAGGTATTTGTTCTCCACAACCTTTTATCTTAAAACCTAGAACCAAATGTGAAAAGAAATCTCCTTAAAATAAATTCATAAGCAAACTCCCCTCCATGAGAATGGGGACCATGTTCTAATCCAAGGTATTTGTTCTAAATAACCTTTTATATTAAAACCAAGCACCAAATGTGAAAAAAAAAAATCTCCCTAAAATAACTCCATAAGTAACCTTTTCTTTAGGAGAATGGGCCACCATGCATTTATCCAAGGCAGTTGTTCTTCACAATCTTTTATCTACGAACAAACACCAAATGTAAACAACAATCACTTTAGAATAACTCCATAAGTAACCTCCCCTCCAGCGCCCAATTATCATGCACATTGTACAACAACATTTATCCATTGGCACTACTTTCGCCAAGTTAATCGATTGAGAAAAAGGAAATATTTTGAAATCCCCTTTAAAAGGTTTAATATGAACAGAACATTGCCTTATCAAAAATTTAAAACTCTCCAGTTGCTCTCCAAAAGCTCTAATCCTAATACTCTGATGTTGCTTGCAATTAAAATACTTCCTTTGCCATACTTATAAAAGACATTTGACTATTTACGGTCCAAATTGTTGGTAATGTAAAAGGAAGTTAAAATAAAACAACTCTTTATGTCTACACCTAACATCACTAAGACTTTCCCATTCCAATCATACTAACCCTCCATCAGAAATCCCCTACTTAACCACAACAAGCAATAGCTTGTAATTGCCACATGACTAATGCACAATGACAAGAGATATAGCAGGTGGAGTATTTTGTGCGCTAAGATATTTTATTTACTTAAGGGACAGGTTCAATGGGAAAAGAACTTACCTCTAACGCTTTAGAAGTGAAGGTATTAGATGAATTTAAAGCAGCATGCAAGGTTGAAGAAGTTAAAATTTTCTTGTACATCTATCCAAGTGCTAGATGGCACAATGACTCCTTGACAAGGAGATTGATTAGATGTCATGGAAGCTGGTTTTTCATATCTAGTTAGATAGTAGCACCAACACAGTGCAAAATAGTGGTACGCGGTAATCAGACACGGTAATGCGGTAACAGGGATGATGATGATGTCGCACCACCAAATATCGGCATAAACCATGAAATGTCTTGGAATAGCCTAGAATGCGGTTTTACCTGTTTGGTAAATTTGAAAACCTTTACGATATGCAATACGATACAATGCGGACTTATTTTTGCACTATGGAAAGCACACACAACTTTATAAATTAATCTGACTAAGAGGCTACACTTGGAAAATGCAAGACTAGAGATTTTTAAGCATTTGACAGAAATTTAAGGATTGCCTAATCATCAAGAACAGAAATAATCAACGAGTCTTTAAACCGATTTCCAATGACGAAAACTTTTTAAAAGACCAAGGATGTTATTTTAGATTTTTATACAACTGACACAAGCTATTAGCGCCCCTAAAGTTCAAGCAATTCCGAAATTTCAAGAATCTTTTTGGGTAAAAACTGAAGTTTATAGAAGCAAGGTATTCTCAAAACAAAACTTGCGTTGTGTTTATAGTTCCAACTAGCAACAGCAAAAACTTGTGAATCCCTTCACTAACAGAACTGGTCCTTTCACATTAGCCATCGTGTTTCTTGTTCCCAACTAGCGACAATACAACACCGTGAATCCTTCATTAATAGGAGTATAGAACTGACAAACAGACTAACAGAGTTTCAAATACAGACTTACAGACAATAAGGCAGGTGGTTTACACTTTCCAGCTACCACCTTTTTATAGTATACACCACATATTCCATTCCGAGTGCCTATTACTAAAAGGGATTCCTACCCTCTACCCGCTTCAGTCATAAATCAGAATCCCGTAAATCCTATACGAAACGCTAGTCTAAAAGCATAGCAAGATGTAGTGCAAGATTCATCAAGCAAACGAAAAGGATTACATGTGAGCACTAAAATATGTCCTGCTGTGAGTGACTAATCAAGTGATTTCAATATGCCACATGGACAATAACATCTCATGTTATAGAATTGTTCTCTACATTTGATCCTTGCGAAAAAGGATCTATCAAAAAAGGGGTTTTCATGGAACTCCGAATATGGCAACTAGGGATGCTGATAACCAGAGGGAAGTCAAGGTTGAAGATGACATGGAAGGAAATCCTGCACTGGAAAATGATCCACATAACAAGGAATATCCCAAGTTAATTAAAGAGCGAGAAGGTGTCAAAACAAGAGAATTACCAATTTAACAGATAACCCTCATAGGGGCTTGTAGCTGGATGGTTTACAGCCAAGGAATAAGCATCTAGTTCACATATAACACTTCATTTAATTTGATATTTCATTTTTGCAATTCCCATTTGTTATGGCTTACTATGATGAACCCAACAATTACAGTAATGGAGGAAGAGAAGAGAGAAAGAGAGAGAAGAAGAAGAGAAAAGAAAGGGATGAGGATCAGAGAGAAAAGAGAATGAGAAGAAGAATACAGGGAATTTAGAGTAAGCGAGTAAGGAGAAGATTAGTGTGTATATTCTCATATATATCAATCTTATCATTACATCATATATTTATAGCTAAACAAGGATTAACAAACTTGCTGCTGTAAAGATTGGTTATAAAAGATGCCTTTCTAGAATATACTTAACAGGATTTGCCACCTCATCATTACTCATTTTTTCTATTTCAGCTATTTGTTGTTGCGCCTGTGATAGACCTTCATGATCGTTGCTGGTTGCGTTGGTATAACAATACCCTCGGCCAGGAGTTTCACCTTGTCCTCAAGGTGAAGAGAGGGAAAAACAGCCAAGAGTTTGTTGTAATCTTCCCAAGTAGCTTCAGAACAGGGCAGGTCTTGCCATTGCACCAATACTTCAGTAAGGGTAGGGCTAGGATGACGGATGCCCAAGATTGCTGCCGGAGCTGCTTCCATGACCATGTCACTGGAGACCGGAGGAGGTGTGGCAGAAAGAACAGTGATGCCGTGAGCAAGCTTAAGTTGAGAAACATGAAAAACTGGATGGATGGAACTAGAGGGGGGGAAGGTCTAGTTTGTATGCCACCTTGCCTATTTTCTGAAGAACTGAGTATGGACCAAATAAACGAGGAGCCAATTTTCATTCGGTCGTTTGGCCAAGGAACGTTGCTGGTAGGGTTGAAGCTTGAGGAACACCAAATCACCTTCCACAAAAGAGACTTCCCGACGCTTCAAATCGACATAGTACTTCATAGCTTGTAGCCCTTTGATCAAATTGAACTAAATTTCATCGAGCATGGCATCCCTTTCCTTTAGAAGTTGTTCCAAACTATCGACCTAGGTACGAGAGTTACCAAAACAGACGAGGTGAGGAGGAGGTCGCCCATATAAAGCTTGGAACGGAGTCATCTTGATAGTGGCATGGGAGGCGGTGTTGTACAAAATTCAGCCCATGATAGCCATTTCGCCCAATGCTTGGGTTGGCCGTTAATGGAACACCGCAAGAAGGTTTCAAGAGCCTTGTTAACAATTTCAGATTGGCCATCGGTTTGTGGTGAAAGGCCGTGCTATAGACTAAGTTAGTCCCTTGCAAACGGAAAAGTTCACGCCAAAAGGAACTCAAAAAGATTTGATCACGGTCCGACACAATCAAAGAAGGAAAACCATGCAAACGGACTATTTCTTTAATAAATAAGGCAACAACAGTAGAAGCAGAAAAGGGATGCTTCAAACCCAAAAAGTGAGTATACTTGGTGAAACGGTCTACTACCACTAATACCGTGTCAAGGCCGTCGGATTTTGGAAGGCCTTCCACAAAATCCATAGTAATATTTTCCCACACAGAAGTACTAACAGGGAGAGGTTGGAGGAGCCCAGCGGGGGTTTGATAAGATGCTTTTTGCTGTTGGCAAATAGCACACTGACGCAAATATTGAGTAATCTGACATCGCATACCCTCCCAATACCATTCCATGGCAATGCGTTGATATGTCTTCACTTCACCACCGTGACCACCAAAGGGAGTATCATGGTACTCTTTAAGGAGAACTGGAATGAATGGAGAAGCTCTGGCTAGCACAAACTGCCCTTTATAGAAGAGTTTACCTTGGTGTATGGTAAAGCCGATAGGAATAGCATCGCTGCTGGTCACAGCTTAATAAATTTTGAACAAGGTAAATATGACTTTTACTTCCTTCATCAATAAGTCCCAATCAATAGAGATGGAACTCACGGCTGTACATAATGTGATCATATCTGTTGATCCTCCGTCACGTCGTGACAAGGCGTCAGCGACGGTAGTACTTCTACCGGGTTTGTAAACGATCATAAAATCAAAGCCTATCAATTTCATAGCCTATTTTTGGTATTCGGCCCTAATCTCACGTTGTTCCAGGTTGAATTTGAGGCTGAATTGATCAGTACATACCACAAACTTTCGACCCATCAAATAATGTTTCCACCGTAAGATAGAGAAGACAATAGCCATCAACTCACGTTCATATATGGGCTTTTGCTGGGCTCCTATGCCTAAGGAAAGGCTGAAATAGGCAATTGGGTGTTCTTCTTGGCGTAGAACTGCTCCAATACCATGGCCCGATGCATCCGTCTCCACCACGAAAATTTTAGAAAGATCCGACATAGCTGATACAGAGACTTGGGTCATGGCTTGTTCGAGAGCCTCAAAAGCTTCAGTTACTGTATCATCCCAAACGAAAACCTCCTTCTTCAACAAATCAGTAAGTTTCTTGGCCTTGTGAGCATACCCCGAGACATAAAACGACGATAATATCCAGTGACGCCCAGGAAGCCTCGAAGTTCACGGAGAGTTTTGGGTTTAGGCCACTGTGTAATAGCTAAAATCTTCTCTGGATCAACAGGCGCCCCTTGGGCTGAAATAACATGACCCAAATATGCTATTTGTTGTACACCAAAACTACATTCACTCGTTAATAACCAGGGAATGAGTAATCAATAAGCGGAGAACCAAGTCCACATAAGACCTATGAGTCTCCTCATCCGAGCTGTAAATCAAAATATCATCAAAGAAAACAAGTACAAATTTGCATAGATATGGTCGAAATACCTCCTTCATAAGAGATTGAAAAGTAGCTGCGGCATTGAGACCAAACGGCAAGACCAAAAATTCATAATGGCCTTCATGAGTGCGGAAAGCAGTTTTGGAAACATCTTCGACCTTCATACGAATCTGGTGATGGCCGGATTTTAAATCAAGCTTAGTAAAGAAAATGGCTCCCTCCAATTCATCCAATAACTCATCAATAACCGGTATGGAAAATTTATTGGGCACCGTCACCTTATTCAAGGCTCGATAATCAACGCAAAAACGCCACGAACCATCCTTCTTTTTGACTAAGATAACCGGGCTAGCAAAAGGGCTAGTAGAGGGTTGAATAATACCGGCCTTAAGCATATCTTGGACCATGCGTTCTATTTCAGTTTTCTGTGCATATGGATATCGATATGGCCGAATGCTAATAGGATCACTGCCTTCTTTAAGATAGATGGCATGATCATGGGAACGGTGTGGGGGTAAATGCATAAGAGGTCGGGTTACTTGAGGATATTTGGCTAAGATGAGGGTTAGGAAATTAGGAATTTGGGTGGGTTGTTTTGAAGCAGTTTCTGATTTAATCAAGCCATTGCACTCTATTAAAATACCATGCCTCTTAGCCCTTAAGGTCTTTGGACTGAATTTGGGGTGGAAATCTTCGATGCAATGCAGTAACGAAGGCAGGCCTTCAATCACTCAGAATTACACAGACAAATACCTCAAAAACAATCACCCAAAGCGTGTCCTTGAAACAGAACAGAACACACTGTGATATGTTTCTTGAATTGAATGACTTGGATTTTGATCCTCCAAGGCAATCAATTCCCTTACTATAACCAAGGACTACTCTCAGTTATACAAAGGTGATAATCTTGCACTACTCAAGATTATACAAAGGTGATAATCTTGCACTACTCAAGATTGATGAATGTTCATACACACTCAAGGAAGACAAAGGAAAATGCATCCAATGTTATTAAATCTGAAAAAAAACTAAAATCTGTACAATGATATGAGCCCTTTATATAGAGCTGATTGCACAAGAAAACGGCTAGTTTATGGGTCTAACAATCATCCTAAGCCTTACTTAAAAGTCACGTGCCATGCACATTTACAAAACAGCAAAATAAGATCAAAACAACAAAATAAAACTAAGTATTGTTTCCAATGCTGAATTGGCTGGTAGGGGACCTTGATGCTGGCCCTGTGGGCTCTGTGTAGATCATTATGGCTACCCTTGGGCCTTTACTTCTTGGTTCATGTACAAAGATGCCATCCCTTGGGTTTTCCTGGTCCTTGGTGCACAGGTTTGGTCCCCAAGTGTCGTGCAAGTTGGGCTGGCAGGTTGTTTCTTCTGGATTCTGTTCTTGTGGGTTGTCATGGTTAGTGCCATTCCCCTCTTGTTGAGGTCCTTGCTGTATCCATGTTGCTGTTGTTCAGCTTTTGCACTGCTGCTAATCTACTTCACGCACAAACACACAATGCCACAGCCACTAGTTTGCTTGCACACGCTATTGTTGATGAAAACTACTCCCAAGTATATGGTCTTGAATGCGTAAGAAACCTGCGCCATGTCAAACATGGTGCAATCTTCACCATGGTCTTTAAGGAAATTTTGGAACATTGAAGAGAAGGGTCTCCCATGAGTGTAACCGGTTGTCCTTCCCATAAAAATCTCATAATCTGATTTTTCCAATTGACTGTTACTATCCCCAATTTTTCTAGCCATTGAACTCCTAAAACGATATCCAAACTTCCCAATCCAAGAGCAAAAAATAGGTTACAAATCTCGATGCTTTGCAGGGTTAACCGCACCTTAGCACAGATACCATCACCAAAAACTTCTAGCCCAGTGCCTAAAGTGACTCCAAATGCCTTACACGATGATATCTCCAGCCCTAGTTGTTTCGCCCTAGTGGTGGAAATGAAAATTACTCGTTGCCCCGAGTCAATTAATACAAAGACCTCCTTGCCCTCAATTTGACCCACCAACTTCATGGTTTTGGGATTTGTAAAGCCGATCAACGATTGCAATGATAAACCCGTCATAGGGTCCTCCGAATCAGTACGGCTCGACTCTTCCTCCACTATTTCCTCCTTGTCTATTTCATCTTCATCCTCAAGCAAAATCAATCGGAATTCCTTGTTTCTACAGACATGATTATACGACCACCGTTCATCACATTTAAAGCAAACTCCTCGAGACCCCTTCTCACGCATCTCTTTATCAGTCAAAGGTAATTGTTTAATTCGTGTGTCTGGGTTGTGTTTGGGAGGGGGTGAGTTAGGTTTAGCTGAAGAAAGAGGTTTGGGAAAATAGGGTGGGTCATGTGTTTGTGGGTATGGTTTTGAAATTTAGGTGGAATATGTGGGCCCCCATCAATTCTGCTCTCTAGTTCTCCCATAATAAGATTTGGCCTAATCTTTTTGCTCTATTTCTTCAGCCCACTCCATAGCAATTTTTAGATTTGTAGGATCCATGAGTCTGAGCTCACAACTAACTGATTCCTTTAGCCCAAACATAAAAAAATCCTAAACAAATATCCATCGGTACTCTACCTAGAGGGGTCATCTTCTCTATAAAGGTTTTACAGCAATCCTCTACCCAATGAACATGCTTAACTGCCAACCATTGCTCCACTAAACTACCTTGGTTATGAGGACGAAATCGCCTTAATAGAAGCATTTTAAAATCTCGCCATTTAATTATAGGATTGTCTTGGTCTTCCCATTGAAACCAAAATTGTGCATCCCCCTCCATACTAATGGCAGCTGCCTCTAGCTTTGCTTCTTCAGTAAGATTATAGTAAGAAAAGTACCTTTCAGCTTTGGGTATGCACTCGTCGAGGTTACCACCGGAGTAAGTGGGTAATTCTACTCAACGAACCTTCCAGCTCCCTTGATTGAGGTTGCTTCCACCTGTCTCCTCCATAAGAAAATCCGGTAACTCAGTATTAGGGCTCCAACTCATTACTCATTTTTGCTATTTTCAGCTACTTGTTCTTGCGCCTGTGATAGACCTTCATGGTCGTTGCTAGTGCGTTGGTATAACACTTACATTTGGTGATGCATTGTTAACTGAATATCATAAGTTATTATCTTTCTCCCTTTCCAATATTCTATCTCTCCATAGTAAAATTCTCTTATTCTTCCATCAACGCATCGATTGATGAAGATTTCCTTATTGTATGTGTCAGCCGGGTAAACTGGAAAATACATGTCAGTGTCACATGAGACCTTTACATCATCAACAGATCATCAGAGGGCTAGCATCAGCACTTAGCATATTGGGTTTTCGACCATCTGCAAGCCCAATGGGGCCCTTAAGACCCCCCGCCCCCCAACCACCACCACCACACACACACCCACTAGACCTTTACATCATCAACGGATCATCAGATGGCCAGCATCAGCACTTAGCATATTGGGCTTTCGACCATCTGCAGGCCCAATACTAATGATTCCTCTCACGATCAAATATTTCAGTGAAGTCCTATGTAGGCTAAGCATTAGAAGGGGCCATTTAGATTTCCCCCCCCCCCCCCCCCCCCCCCCCTCCCGATGTGCTAGGAATCTATTGCCATTCCTACTAACTGATTAGTAATTAGTAACTAATTCATCACAAGAAACTCTGTCACGCTTATTGATCAAAGCATATGCTAATTAAAGATAGCAAAATTTACCAAAAGAAATTATATCAAAATTTCCCATTATTTTAAAAAAGGACTTCCTGTGTTATCATTTCTCAATCCCTCAGCTATTCAAGAATAAACCAATCACCTCAAGATTAAATATAGACAAAATTAAAAACCTCTATTCAAATGAAAATCAGTCAATAACAGATTATGTGTCTTTACAAATTGACAATAACAGGATACATAAATAGTGAAAACAGGAAAGTTCTTAGCAGATATGATTTGATTGTTAACTTTCAATGCAATTTGCTATCAATCAGCAAATCAATACCATTTATATCTACTTTGATCTACCCCGAATTAGACTTCAACATCTCAACACAAAACTAACCAGATAATGCATTAAAAAATTTAAACCTAAATTCCGCGAATATCAACTTATTCAAAAAATCAAACCAAAAATCCACAAAAAAAAAAAAAAAAACATCGAACCTCTGAGGAGAAGCAGAATCAGGACCAGAATTATTAGATTGACTTTGATCACCTTTTAATCCATTCAACAATTCTCTCATAGTAAAAGTTCTACTTCCTTCATCCTTCTTCATTTCAGGTTGACCTACTGATTCACTTGAAACAACGTCGTTCGATCCAGATGGAAGCGATTCAGGTTCAGGTACCTCGTGTTTCGGATCCTTGTTAGAAGCAACAGGTTCAAGTACAGCTTCAACGGTGTCGTTTGATTGATCAATGCCGCCATTTTCGTGCAGATCTGCAGTTGTTGTTAGGGTTGATGACGATGTAGTTTGTTGATCGGAATCTTCTGAAGGTACCGCCATTGGTGAAGTATCAAAGATTTGATTGCTGAAGAAGAATATGAATATGAAGATGAAGAATGGAGCGAGATCTGTTGGAAGTACCAGCCCGGACTTTGCAATACTGTCAGTATGTTGATATGTTTTTGTTGTAAGAAATTATAGGATGTTATTATTTTTCGCCATTCTTTTTATTTTATTTGTAATATATACGAATTCAAACACGGTACTATTTCTCTAACACTCTTTAAAAACACTATGTTAAGTTAAATAAGCTAGAACTCAACATCGAACAACAATGGCATATCAAAACGAGCATGATAACGATTCGGTAAGTAATTAATCGATTCGTAATTTTTAAAAAAAAATTCCATATAGGCCGGTCGCACAAAAAGTGCGACTGGTTCAATTTTTTATTTTATTTTTTTTATTTTTTTTGAATTTCGAAATATAAATTTCTTTTGTGCAATTCATTTATTTTTTAAGTTGTTATTTAATAAATGTTCTGATAAATTAATTTATTTTATTTTATTATAATATGTTAATGTTATTTTAATAATTAGTGTAATAGTGTTGAATATTATAAGTTCGAAAAAAAAAATTAATAATAATACCAGTCGCACAAAAAGTGCGACTGGTATTAATAATTTTTTTTTTTTGAACTTCGATGTTTTATTTTATTTAATTAAATTATTTTTTAAGTTATTGTTATTTCATAAATGTTGTAATATATTGTTTTATTTTAATGTATTATTATATTATGATAATGTTATTATAATAATTAAATTTAAATTGGAGGGATTAATTTTTTTAAATTTTAACTATTTTTTTAAAAATTACTTTTTCTTATTTGTTACAAGTATTTTTGAAGTTATTATTATTTATTAAATATTAAAGTAAATGATTTTATTTACTCACATACTTTAATATATTATTATATTACGATAATGTTATTATAATTATTGTTTGCAGGACTTTGAAAACTTAGGGGATGATGTAGATTATTCTGATAGATTTGTTACCGATAGGGAATTTGATTCTGTAGATGATTTAGATGCTTGGGCTGATGAGATAGCACTAACAATTGGTTTTCAATTTACACGTGCTTCATATAAACAAAAGGAAGGATGATCTAGAGTGAGTTTGTACTTAAGATGTCACTGGCACGGTAATATAAGGGGTGATTTGCATAACTTAGACAATGCTGCTTGACCTGGTTCCAAAAGTAGGGCTTGTGGGTGTAAATTTATGATTATAGGAAGTAGTCGTAAACCAGGAGAAAGACCTTGGACGGTTAGAGTGTTTCCTGGTGAAAAAGGAAGACATAAACACCTATTCTTCATGTACAGAGATGGTCAAATAAGAGTAAATAGGATCACTGTCGATATTAGGTAGCACATACGAGATCTCAGTGCAACTGGCATGCAACCAGCGTTTATAATGACTTCAATTAGAAGGAATTTTTCTGGTTTTTTTTGCTAGTATGAATCAAATTTACAATGTAAGACAATCAATAAGGAGAGAAGAGATGAATGGTAGGACTCCTCTTCAACACTGTCTATATATGGCCACGGAGCATAATTATGTAGTCTGGACAGACTTGGGTAGTGAGGGGCAATTGAGTAGATTATTGATTGCGAATCCAACATCTATCCAGATGATACGTTCGTGGCCCCATGTTGTGTTGATAGACACAACGTACAAAACGAATAAGCAAAAGTGGCCCCTATGCGAAATCATTGGAATGATGCCAACCAATCATAATTTCTTAGTTGCGTTCTGTTTGATGCGAGATGAGGCGGTTGTGTCTTATTCTTGGGTGTTGGAAAGGTTGAGGGATATTTATGGCTGAGTCCAGACGCTCGACGTAATCATAACGGATCGGGATGAAGGTTTGTCTGCAGCTATTAGTGTTGTCTTTCCAGGTGAACAGGTTTTTATTATTAATGCAGATGTACGGCATTTATTATGCGTATGGCATATAGGCAATGACGTGGAGAACATGATTGATAAATTGTGCGGCGGGAAGAAAAATCAACAGGGGCAGATATTCAGGAAAACAAAATGGAACCCCTTAGTTAAAAGTGTGACGATCCCTGAATTTGAAAACAGATGGGAAGGGATTGTGTCTACTTGATCGATTAGGAACAGGAGGGTCGTGCGATACTTGGCTGAAACATGGATTCCTCACAAAGAGAAACTTATGCGTGCGTGGACGAATGATTGTTTGCACTTGGGTAACCAGACTACCAGTAGAGTTGAAAGCCAACACTCTTCCTTCAAGTACTACTTGGGTAGCGGTAATAGCTCATTTGATACGTTATTTAAAAGGGCACACACACAAATAACGAATCAGCAGTCAAAGATAAGACAAGCTCTGGAGGATTCGTAAGAATTCCATTTCAAGGACGTCGCGACTTAATTTTCTCAGACCGTTGTATCGTCATGTTTCCATATTTGCCTTGGAACAATAGATGATGGAGCACAACCGGATGTTAAACTTGGGTAGTTGTCTTTTTGAAAAATGCGGTTGTGTCATTCAAAAAACCAACGGATTACCATGCACGTGTTACTGTTACTTGTCAATCAGGTCTCATGGTGCTTTGTACTTGGACGATATACATCCGTTTTGGAAAACGTTAAAGTACTTAGAGCCAGAAGAAGACGCCAACGAAGAAGTACGGCACGTAAACGCCGATGATAAAGAAACGCCGATGACAAAGAGTACTTTCAATCATTGGTGGATGAAGTTTTAAAAGCCGACCCCTCAGTTGTATGGCGCGTGTCTCAGGTACTTGAACATGAACTACACCCTGATGGAGCAGATATACCTGAGCCAAAAGCAAGTCCACCGAGGAAGGGAAGACCAATGACAAGCAGAACCCTAAGGAGAAACAAAAGTGCGTTTGAGTACAGCAAATCGTCCTCAAGGGGTCGCGGATCCAGATCTTCATCACGCGGGAGATCTAGTGGTAGATCTAGTAGCCGGTCGCATAAATCGTTAGTTGGAATTAACTTCAGTTTCAACTTATATGGTACCCTTATTTCTTTTCATATAATCTTATATGTTTTAGATCAAATGAATGATATTAATATACTGTTATTTTTTCAGATGGTTCAGCAAGACATGATTTTTCACTTTTTCCGTGCCCAGAAACATTCCGTTTATTCTTCCGCCATATTTGTTTGACTGGATTGATATTATAGGTGACGGTAATTGTGGATTTAGAGTCATTGCCGCCACAGAGTTAGGGGGCGAGGAAACATAGCCTCTTTTACGACGTGCAATGAGTTTGGAAATGGAAACGCATAGAGAGTAATATGCACGCATGTATTTATCAGATGATTTGGTGGAGGAAGCTATATATAGAATTGGTGCCCACAACAAAAGACCTACTCCGTACAGTCACTGGATGGAAATGACAGCATTATATTCCGCAGCAACGTTTCTGAACATAGCAATTGCGTATTATGACTCTCCTGATGGTAATCCAATGTATAACTGTTTAGTGCTTCCGTTAAGGAGAATATGGGGAATGCATGGCGTAAACAAACTTATACATATTCTTTGGGTTAATAGGAATCATGATGTTCAGCTTTTAATGAACGATGATTCATCTCTACTGCCGCCAGTCCAATAAAATTGGAGAGCAGCAGCTAACAATTCATGTAAAGATTTAGAGATACAGTATCGCAATAGGATATTACTTTGGAATAGACTGTGCGGCATGCAACGACGACAACAAAATAACACCGCCGAAGACGCGGTCAATTTAGATACTCCTTAGTGTTTATTGTACTGATTATACTTAGTGTTATCATTTTATTAATTGTATTCATTGTAGTAATTATATTTATATTATTCATTCCATAATTAAGTTAGTCAATAAATGTGTAAATGAATCATACGCAACATGTAATAATAACAATTTTTCATCAATAAAGTTAAAAAAAAATTTGTTCATCAATACAAATTACACAAATGTCTATTAAGGGCTGTGCCCTCTAAATGCTTGCCACTCCTCATACAACTCTCTAAGTTCATCTAGATACATATCAGCAACATGTCTTTCCTGAGGCGTCATTTGCACAATTGATGGCAGCCTGAGCAATGGCGCGAGTCTACTTGAAAATTCAGCTGCAGACTATAAAAACAAAACAATTACATTGTCAAAAAATTAGATAGTCAATTTCGGTAATGACACATAAAAATGTAATAGATAAACATAAACACTGACATATTCGACTCTGTTGTCCGCAACACCGAACGCAGTAGCAGGTCCTTCACCTGGGATGAGAAACGAGTGGGAAGACACTCTAAACCAGTCAATGTACTCAGGGGCAGCCTCTGATGGAACCGATGCCCGCAGTGCCTGCTCAACTACGCGGGCACAATAGGGGAACCTACTCAACATCTCCATGTACATAGACGGAGAAGCGAATGTCACTGAGTAGGAGCCCTGTGCCGGTCACACAGCTTGGGTAGGTCTCAGCGGATTGGGGGGGGGGGGGGGGGGAACGGCCTGTGCAAACCCGAGCTTTCTGACTGTCCTCTCAGGCAAATAGACCTCCACGATATCAAAACAGGTGATACCACTGATATAGGCGGTGCGTGGGTGGTCGTTCAATAAAGCCCAAGCAGAACTCATGTACAGAGTCCACTCCACTTGCTTTCAAAGAAAATAAACATAAACAACATAATATAAAATTAAAATATGTAGTATAACGATGTGTGAGGTCATGTACAAAACCTGTGTCTCTGTCATGGCGTCCAGTATGCTCCTGCAGTCTCTCAGTCTGCTCAGCTCACGGATTGGCTTCTGCGGCGACCACATCTCTGCCCTAGTCTTGTTCGGCATGGCAGCTTGACGCGGACGGGGGCGGAAGGCTGGTAAGTACTCGTATATCCATGTCTGCAACAGTGTGAGACAACCAACAATAGTCTTGCACCTAGTCCTTGTCGCCATACCCAGTTGGCGATACATGTGAGTAGACCTGGGAAAACGGTCGGTGGGTCGGGTTTTGGGTCTGATCAATTTAGGTCGGGTCATTTTCGGGTCGGGTCAGTTTCGGATCAGGTCAGTTTCAGGTCGGATCACTCTGGGTTTCGGGTAGGTTCGGATTGATCCAACGGGTACCATAAAACATTAGAATATCCAATCGACTAATTCAACATAAAAAAAAAAATCATTAAAATGTCTAAAATGCATCATACTACAAAAAAATATCCAAATGAATCAATTCAAACATACAACAATTTAAATATTAAAATTTAAAAGTATAAATAAGAACATGTTAAATAGCAAATTGTTCAAACACTTCATCTTCATTTTGATTTTCTTCTTCGCCTTCATCTTCTTTTTCATCTTCATCTTCTTCATCTTCATCTTCATCTTCATCTTCTAAATCTTTGTTAGCTTCTTCATTACATTGGTGGAAGATCAACCTCTAATCCATTTTCAAGTGGATCTATCAACATAAAACAAATTCACAAAATAAACTATAGTTTTAGTTTAACGAATTGAAGATCATATTATTTGCATTCAAAACTCAAATAATTGATAAATTTACCTTATTTTACTTTATAACCAAATAGCCAACTACGACTAGTAATTAAAGTCTCAGCAGTATCCGGTTGAAGAGAAGCTCTATACTTAGTAAGCACTCTACCTCCTAAGCTAAAAGCTGACTCGGATGCAACAGTAGTAATTGGAATGGCTAATAAATCCCTTGCCATACGCGCAACCTGTGCATGTCGAGTTTCATTTGTTTTCCACCATTGCAATACATCTAGTTCAAGATGATGATCAAGCCTAGACTCCTCAAGATAAATATCTAATTGTGACAAATTTCCACTAGTCCCTCCAGCAAAAGATGAAAATCCCTATTAAAGTACTAGTAATTAGAAGGTTAAAATAATAACAATACAATTATAAAAAACTTCAAAAAAAAAAATACTTACAGGAAGATCATCATCCAGGACATTACTACTAGCTTCATGGTCATAGGGAGTATCATTCCTTACATACTCTGCAAATAAATCATAGAGTTTGTCTTTGACTTGGTTGGCTTTCCAGGACCCATTTTGAGGATCCAAGTGTTCAAAACAATATTTGATCAATTGAAATTTATAACGAGGATCCATCATGGCAGCAAAAGAAAGAACAACACTATAATTTTCCCAATATTTATCAAATTTATTTTTCATAGTCTTTGCCATATCTTTTAAAAACTCATCTTCACTATCAGCATACTGTATCAACAAACATTCGATTTTCCACACACTTTTAAAGTACAAGTTGGCAGTTGGATAATTTCTCCCCGAAAACTGTTTTGTTATATCATCAAAAGGTTTTAAAAGTGCAACAATTTTTTTAACCTTTGATCAATCATCATGTGTAGGAATATTAGGAAGGTCTTTGTCAATTCTTTTCAGGTTTTCATAACAAGGACAATAAATCAATGCCCTTTCAAGCATCCTATAGGTAGAATTCCATCTTTTAGGACAATCCAACCACAACCTTTTAGAAGTACTAACACCAATACCAATTGTACACTCCCTCAACTTTGCTTTTCGTACTTCAGAATCATTTATATACTTAACCAAGGTCTTTATTGTTTTTATTTCATCTCCAATGACCTTCAAACCATCTTGAACAATTAAGTTCAAAATATGAGCACCACAACGAACATGAAAATAATCACCATAAGCAAGCAATGTATTATACACACTTAGACTATTAGCAAGCAATTTTTGCATATTATCATTGTACTTAGCATTGTCTAATGTGATAGAGAACACCTTTTGTTGAAGCTTCCATTCTTTTATAAGTGCAATTAACCTCTCATGTATCATGTTGGCATTATGAGGAGGGGGGACATGACAAAAGGCAATAATCTTATTGTGTAACTTCCAATCATCATCAATATAATGTGCAGTTAATGAAAGATAACCCTCATCCACAATCGAATGCCACATATCAGTAGTTAAGCAAAATTTTGAAGACACCCCAATGCTCATTCTTTTCTTCAACTTAAGTTTTTCATTTTGATGGACTTCTAAGCAATACTTCTTAGCGGTTTTTCGAAAAATAAATTTACAATCTTCATTTAAGAAGCTATGTATAGCTCGATTTCCAGCATCTTCAGCAAATGTAAAGGAATAACCATGTCTTATAATTGCCCTAGCCACTAATTGCTTATACATGAAAGGCTCAAAATGTTTTAGATCACCCTTGTCTTTCTTACCCTTTTTTTGTTTGTTAATTTCAAAAGTAGCTCGTGCAAAGCAAGACTCACTATGACTATAACAACCCGACTTACCGTTGACTGGGTAAACAGGGTTGTCACAGGGATTATTTCCCAAGAAACTTAAATCATATCCCAAAACATGGGCAAAGGAATCACCAGCTCTATAACGAAACCAACACAGCTAAATCTCAAATCAAATATCTAATCTAAACATAAAGTAACCATACAACTCACTACGAGTCCATTTTAATTAACATAATCAAAACTAATCAGAACTAATATACATTAAACAAATTCCTAATACAAACTAGAAGTTTCCACGGCCTCAGCTCAAAAGAACATCCTTAGCACTCTCATCAACATCGCTAACCTGATTATTCCCGACCGGATCCGATCTGTAATCAGCTAAAAGATTGAAACAACAAGGAATCAGATTAAACTGAGTGAGAAGCAACAATCCAAAACAATTAAACACAGCAGTACAAAACAGTGGTTTAAAAGCAACATCAGTTTCCTAGATCTATGTGCGCACAGGGAGTCTAGTTTGAGAGGTGCTCCATAGCTTTAAGGCTATGTCGCTCTCGGGTGAAGCTAGTCAATATCTCAATGACAATTCGCTTCAAAAACCGGGAGTAGGAAACCATGTTCCTCAACTCCGTCAATGACCAGCTCGCAAGCCCGATCCATTGATCATATCAATCTCAGCATAATCATTCATAAACATTTATCACATTCATATAAATTTCACAAACTTTAAATAAACATTTTACAAATGGTAGCCTGACCAGACCCCTTTTTAAGGGACTGTTACTACTCACCAAATGAACACTTCAAGAGACTAAGTCTGCTACACCGCGATTATTAGAAGGGCTCTTCGATAATGTCGCCTCCTGAAGCATAACAACATAGCATCACAACAACGCATACGATACTACAACTAGATTCATATAATTCATTACTACTCATCCTAAGAACACATAGTTCCACCAGCTATTCTAATATTTCCAATTAAACACCAATATATACATTCAAACTCAATGTTAGAAATCCTCAAAGAATCACATAATACTTTCAAGAATATCAAATTATTCGATACCTACCCATAACTCTTGGTTTTAGCATTTCTAAGCATCATATAATAGTAAAACTTGATCTTTAATTCACCATTTACATCATATTAAACTGGAAGTAACCATTCTAGCCCACAATCGCTATTGCTCATAAAGAATTTAATAATCCATCTAAAATGTTAAATCATCTAACAATTAGCCCTTAACGAGTATCCACAACCCAAAATGATTAATCTCAACTTCACCCAAATCTATCAATCAACATAATACCCATAACAAGTTCTCAAATCAACAAACATCTAATATATCACCTAAGAGTATCACTTTACTCAATTACTTGTCATCATCATTATCAAAACCTCCATGAACAACTAACATTTACGTGAGAAGTTCATTAACCCAACCAAAATCAAGACATCATCATCATCATCATTATTTTCCATAAATTCCTAATTCCTAACAATAATTATCCAATATCTCATATCCAGCTAATATTCCCAATCAACATAACTCATTCAATTAATTTATATAAACTCAAAATTCAATAAAGTTAAAGCTTAATTCATGACGAGGGAGCACGCTAATGAAAGTATGTCAATGAAATCAACCTCATATTAATAAAACCCAATTGAAGGATAACTACTAACCCTAAACACATGATAAAAAGAGTACTCAATTTGAATTCCAACTTTAATTATGAACAAGTAAATCAAAAATATCATTTTCGAATTTACAAGACACCCTGCTAGTATTTTGGGCATAACTTCCTCATACGGACTCATTTTGCGGCGATTCAAGTGCCCACGCGACCGTGACTCGGAGCTCTACAATTCTTATGAAGGAACGAGAACCCAAAAACAGTTAGAACTACTTCGAAAGTGGCCAAAACAGAACGTTCAAATTCAGGACTGAAATTTCAATGAATACCAAACTTTATACTAGAAATCAAATAATCCAAAAACCAATACTAATCAACACTAATAACCCAAAAATCAATACTAATCATCACTAACAAGAACCCAACTAAAGCCTTCGAAATGGATGAACAAAGAACACAAAAGGATTTTCAGATCTTTCTTCTTTAATGGAATAAATTCTACAAATATATTGATTTTTACATGTAATTTCGATTAGAAATAGTTAGGGTTCAAACATATGGGAAGAAAATCGATTATAAAAGATGAGTAAAATGAAATTACACATAGAAATTAAGAGATTTAATACCTTAGTTTGTTTACACCAACAATTGCAAGAAGAAGGAGGAAGAAGATGGTGAAGATGGTGCCGGTGCTGCTGTCGCTCGAAGAAGAAGAAGAAGGAAGGAATGAGAAGGAAGAAGAAGGGGAATAGGGATGCAGGCGGGGCGGGTCTAATAGGAGACCCGTCCCATCCCCGCCCCATCGGGGCGGGGATGGGTCCCGGTTTGATGGGTCATGGGGCGGGTACGGGTATAAAATTCATACCCACCGCGGGGATGGGGATGGGGATGGGTTTTAGGTAATACCCGCCCCATCCCCGCCCCGCCCCGCCCCGCCTCACAAAATGTACAAATTTTGAGAATTGGAATACCCTAAATTATTTTTCAAATTTCTAAAAACCTTGAATTATTTTACACCTATAATTAAGTTTGGATATAAATTTATGTATTGTGGGTGATTATATTGTTATTAATTTCATATTTTCATGATGCTTCATTTGCTCACAAGGTTTTTTGGTAAAATGTTTGTTTTGTAATTTGATCGGATCTCTGGTTTCGTCAATAATATTTCATTATTCTGATATTATTAGCGATTCATTTAGTTGAGTTAATGAGTGTTAATAAAAACATAATGTGATTCAGTCATGAATACTACTTCATAAGGTCTAAGATCATGATTTTTAGAGTAAGGTTTATAATCATGTTTTTTCTATTTTTTATCCTTTTTTCTCAATAAAATTTGTTTATATTCATTACGAGTTGTGTAGAGGTAGGCGATATTAAGTGATGATTAGACGGGGATTTGAAAATAAATATGTGACACAGATGGGTATTAAGCGGGGATTTGACGAGTGGTGGGGCGGGTAAAATGGGTATTAGACGGGGATGGATACCCAGATGGGGATGGGGATGGGGATGGTATTAGGTACAAACCCATCGGGGCGGGGACGGGGAAAAAAATTATACCCGCCGCGGGGATGAGGATTGATTTACCAGATGGGGATGGGGATGGTAACGCCAATACCCGCCTCGCCCCGCCCCGTTTGCATCCCTAAAGGGGAAGGGAATGGCGGTGAAGGGATACGTGAAATGAGTGGAAATTGGGGAAAAAGTTTCTGATTTGGGTATTAATTCCCCCCCCCCCTTTATATATATATATATATATATATATATATATATATATATATATATATATATATATATATATATATATATCATTATTATTATTATTATTATTATTATTATTATTATTATCACTTAACCTACTTGATTCACGGTAATTTATAATTAATTTAAAGCTCAAAATTATTTTATTTATTTTAAATTTTCGAATGTCACAATGACGCTTAAAATTTGTTGTTCCATTAATAGAATGAGCAAGAATAGGACCTTGTTTGCAATATTTACAAAGAGCTCTTGGAATATTGTCCTCAAATATGTGACCATCAAAACAATCATAATCCTTCCAAACAGGAGGAGTCCATTTTCTTTTTTTAGATTCGGACAGTGGCGTATTTATGTTGTTTGTAGCTGCTTGCTCTTCTACTCATAAAGACAAAGAAATAAGTTTGTATCAAGATGATTACTCAATGACCGACTTAGCAAAATTAAACATTAGACTAATTTATAAATAAACATTCAGTTAAACTAATTTATAAAAAAAAAACAAATTTATTCATAACTTACCCACACTTGGACATGAATTCGCACTACATGAAGAAGAGATTGAAAATCCCGGTGAAATAATTGGAGTTGAAGATGGAGTTGAGGATGAAGATGGTGAGAGTTGAGTATATCCTTGAATTATTGGAAGATTTGGCATTGAAAATGGAGATTTTGGAGGTCTTCGTTTTTGTTTTGACATGCTTATCAACAAACAAACAACATACAAAAAAACCCATACATTATCAACAAACAGCATATTGAAAGCTACTGAAAATCAAGAACAGCATCCAATTTTGCAAAGCAAAAAGCAAGACAAAAAGACCCTAATGAACAGAATAAGTTAAAAGCCCTTCCACTCACCTGCTTTCCACCATACAAAAAAAAAACAAATTATTCATTTAAAAAAAAGAATCAATCTTTATCATTTAACCCTTCCCAGAAATAAAATCATCAAAAAAAAAAAAAAGAAAACCTTTAAAGGGCAGTGCCCATTTCTTTGCTTTCCACCATAAACTTTACTAACACTGAAATTTCTCACAGAATGACCCAAAAAATCACTTCCAATAAATGAATTAGTTTGTTCTTCAATCAAAATTTTTGATTTTTGGGTTTGAAAGAGTTTGGAAAATGAAATAGTTTTGGATATTGATTGATAAGAGGGCATGTGAAACTGAAAGAACAAGAAAAATGGACCAAATTGTTGGAATTTAGCAGTAAATGAATTGCTTTATCATGTATTCATTATTAATCTAATTGAACATAGATTCACCAGACACCATAATCACCAAAATTGAACAGAGATTGAACAACCCAGCAAGTAATTGAACAGAGATTGAATCACCAAAATTAAACAACCCAGGAAACAGAGAACTTTAAACTTCAAACTTTAATCACCAAAATCTTTCACGCCAACAACCCAACATTAAATTCCAAGAACACGAATCTGATTGAACAGAGAATCAACTAGATTGAACATAAATTGAACAGAGATTGAACACAAATTCAAAATCAAAAAATGGCGGTACAACAAAGAATCAACAAGAACAATGGCGCAGCAGCGAGTAATAGCAGCAGACCAGCAGTGAAGGAAAGGGAGTGAAGATAAAGGAGATTCAAATCAGCAAGTAACTTACATTTGACAATGGCGGCAGCAAAATCGAGCGTGAGAAAAATGGCGCAGCAGCAGGACTGCAGGAGGAACGACGCGCGAGGAAGAGATGAGAACTTGAGGAAGATGAACGAGGCGCGACGAATGGAAGGAGATGGCAAATTGGCAACGATGGCGGCAACACGCTAGTAGAGTAGGGTTTGTTTGGTTTTCAAGAAGTCAAGAACTCAAGAAGTAAAGATGAAATTGACCAACGTGGGTTTTTTTAACAATCACCAACCCATCGGGTCAAACCCGACCCGGACCCGACCGACCCGTTTTTTTACGGGTTCTTCGGGTTCGGTCATTTTTTGGGTTCGGGTCAAAATTTCCGGGTTTCAACCCAATTTTTTCGGGCGGGTTTCGGATCATTTTTCGGGTCGGATCAATTTTTCCCAGGTCTACATGTGAGCAAGCGTCAATGCACCTCAAGCAATGTCATGCTGATCAGCAGCGAGCAACAACAGGGTGAGGCCGTATCCCGACTCTAGTCTTATCCACGAGCAGCGTGGAACCCACTATAGCCATGTAGTACGCAGTAGCCTGAGTCTCCATAGACTGAGAACGGTGGCATAGCTGAAATAGTGCACCAACGTTAATGCTGCCGCTGGTGAAGTGCCCCTTCCCACGCAGCTCCGACAATGGCTCCCCAAACAGGCCGGCCAGGCCAAGCTGCCAGTCACGATTAGACGGTTCAACGGGAAGTGAACCGTCAATGCCAATTCCTAAGATGCGTTGCACGTCGTGTAACATTATGGTCATCTCCCCCCACGGCATGTGGAAGGTGTTGGTATCAGGCTGCCACCTTTCCACAAATACCGTAATGAGAGCACTATAAATGTGCTGGTGCATTATATAGGGTAGACGACCAAGAGGAGTGCCAAGTAACACCCCATACAGTTCATGAGACATGTCCTGAAGTCTGATGATTGCATCCAACGTCCTCTTCCTAGGACGACATTCCAAAATCGGAGGGGTGCGCTTCGATCCCTCAAATATAAGCTTTGCTACGTGACCACCGTAGCTAGGTATTAAAGTGGTGTCAACAGGGTCCTCGGGCTGGGGTGATGTGATCAACCAGTCCATGTCCGCGGACTGGTTGCGCCTCCTCCCCTATGGAGCCGCATCCTCAACCTGGCTGACTCCTGCGTGATCAGAAGAGCCAGCCGCGCTATGACCTCTAATCCTAAACTGACCGGCATGCCCTTTAACGAGCGTCCACTCAACAGGATGACCGGTAGACTCATCCTGACCGACAGACTCTTCCCGGCTAACAGAATCGTCGTAATCAGTATCATCGTCACCTGAGCCGATCGTATGACTATGCAGGCTACTCTGGTGCGCAAAGCGACCACGCACATTGTCTAGGGTAGTTGAACGTTGGGCCTGACTATGTCTGGTCGCCTGTTCTTGCCTTGCACGCCTTGCAGATCCCGTAACCCCCCTCTCAGTAAAGTCGGCCTAGAGCTATTGCCGCTCAATAACCCTCTTAAAAACCCTTTTCCTTTTCCTTGATTTCCAGCCATTTACTATAATTTTCATATTTTAATTACTATTAATAAAAAATTAAAATCATAAAAAATTAAATTAAGTTATATTTATTTTAATTACACTTACAACATTAATTAAATAAACATTTAAGTTAATTTATTATAAACACTTACAATCATATAAATTATTAACAACCAAGATAATTCACAATTACAAACAAATCAACAATTATTATATTCATAAATATTTTAACAACTAAAATTTAATAAATTGATTAAACAAAATAAATTCATTTGAAAATAAAAAAAATAAAAAAAATAAAAATAAAAAAAAATTTCATTCGAAATTGAAAAGAAATTGAAAAAAATAATTAAAAATTTTTTCATACGAAATTAAAAAAAAAATTTAAATCCAGTCGCACTTTTTGTGCGACTGGAATTTAATTTTTTTTTCTTTTTCTCAAATTTAAATTAAAGACCACTACTTACAATAACATTATCAAAATATAATACATTACAACATTTATTAAATAACAATAACTTACAAATTAAATTAATTAAACAAAAGAAATTGATACGAAATTAAAAAAATAAGAAGAAAAAAAAATTCAAACCAGTCGCACAAAAAGTGCGACTGTACACTTTTTGTGCGACTGGTTTGAATTTTTTTTCCTTCTTTTTTTTTTTAATTTTGAATTTAAATTCAAAAATACTACGTACTAAAAAATTATCCTAATATAATGTATTACAACATTTATTAAATAACAATTACTAAAAAAATAAATTAATTAAACAAAACAAATTCATTCGAAATTTAAAAAATAATAAAAAAATATATATTGTTCATACCAGTCGCACAAAAAGTGCAACTGTACCTAGGTCCAGTCGCACTTTTTGTGCGACTGGTATGAACAATTATTTTATTTTTTATTTTTTAAAAAATTTTGAATGAATTTGTTTAGAAATTACCTCGAGTTTTTGTTAACGACTTCGATTCCAAAGCTTTAGCATTGATTAATTTTATGTGAAGATTTAGAGTTTTTGGAAGTGATAGGAGAGTTATTGAGTGAAATTAAAGTGTTTTATAGAGGTTTTTAGTGCTGTCGCAATTTCGTAATTTTTTAAATTTCAGGGCAAATTTATAATTTCATTAGGGGAGGGGGTGTCGATAAAATGAAAAGGGTGGTGAAAAATAAGAATTGAGAAATTATATACGATAGTTACTAGCTATGAAGTTTGTCAAAACTTTAGTGGTAGATTTTCTTAAAAGTTTTTTTCACATAGTAGCAATATGTATATGTATTTATTAATTGAAGTACTGGTTTATTGTTTGCAGTTTGCTATTAAGTTTAATGGATTAAGGGTTTTGCCCTTAGTAAGCATATCCAACTATCCAAGCATTACTTTGTCAGGATGAAATGGAATAATACAGTATGATGTCATTTGTGGCCGCCATCAAAGAATTACAGTTTTAGACTTAGAATTGTCAAAGTTCACTGGCTTTATCTCACTATTTGTGGGAAATTTAAGCTTTTTAAGGGAGTTTTGGCTCTCTAATAATTCTTTCTTTGGCCAATTGACGTGTAGCATATGCAATCACCTTGCTGTCTTGCATCAGCACACATCCTAAATCCTTCTTTGACGCATCACTGTAGTGATATACAATATCACATCCTAAAATAAATACAACATTACTTTACATAACCAATTACAAAAGTATGGTCTAAGCACATACCTTAGTATCACGGCAGTTCAACACAATACCTTCACGTATGATATCTCAACCTCTTATGAACCGAGGTCCTAAACACTAACACACATTCAAAAATCACGTATTGGAGCATGTTCTCACATCAAAATCAAACTATGCGATCTAGGTATCACTATACTTCATAATATAAAATGATTAAATCATCAAACTCAATACTTTCTAACTTTCAGAATCGACTAGAAACTTTACAAGCCTTTTTGGACAGTTCAGAAGATTTAAAAAGAAAATCCAACTTCACCACTGCGTCCGAAAGACATCAATTACATTGGATCTCAATTTTCATAATTTTTAACACTCATTTACAATTTTTAATTAATTTTGGCGTTTAAATGACTTTTAATTCACCCGAAAGTAAAACGACGAACAAAATGCACTACAACCCTAAAGGTTTGAGGTGCGACTTTCTAGGTAAAAAATTTTATGTCCAGATTTATTTATTTTTTATTTTATTTTATTCAAATAATAAAGTCCTTTTAATCTCCTTTCATAATTCGACGGTTTCTAATCACCGCACATGAACCGTAACATAACAATACACGTCATTACACTTTAATCAAAATAGTTAAATCAACTAAACTTATAACAAATTTCATGAAACAAAAAACGTATATCTACATATATATATATATATATATATATATATATATATATATATATATATATATATATATATATATATATATATATATATATATATATATATATATATATATATATATATATATATATATATATATATATATATATATATATATATATATATATATATATATATATATATAATTCCATCACCATACTTAATCATGAAGCAAAAATATAAACATTCATTCAAACTAGCATATTCACATCACTCATCCATTATCTTCTTCCTATTAATATAAATTAAAAAAAACATGAATAAAATTCTTCTACCAAATTGAAATTAAGCTAAAGAATTATGAATTAATATGACTAAATTAAATCAAGGTACACTCATAATTCTTCTATGTGCCGAAAAATAAGCGAATAAGTACTTGTTTCGAACAGATTTTCGAAAATGACGTTTTCGAAAACAATATTATTGTGATGGGTAAAAATGACGTTAAAGTGCTAAAACACAATGGTAATTAGGAAATTCAAGGGTGGTTAGGGGTGGTCAATAAAAGTGAAAGATGATTAGTAATGGACAACGGTCATTTAAGCTGATCAAAGCCTCAAAGGTCATGTGGGTTGGTTAATGGTCACTTGGCTTGAATGGTGTACACTTTGATACTGTCGAGTCTATAATTTGCAAAAAAATAAACATTGAGGCTATAATTCACAAAAGCACTAAATTTGAAGGCTACAAAATTAACTTCTAACAAATTGAATTTTGTTAAAGAATTTAAAATCATGAAAAATAAATAAAATAAAAGTATAAACAAAATTCTTTAAAGAAATTAAAATTTTGTAAGAGAATAATGAATCAAAAACTTACCATTCTAAGGAATTAAAAGATTAAATTAGAGCAATTCAACACACAAAAAGGAACTCAAGAATTTTTTTTTTCTTTTTCTCTCTTTTCTCTCTATCTGGCCGAAAATACCAACGGAAATGGAGAATTTCTTTGATTTTTTCTTCTATAATTCACTTGGTATATATGCAAGCTTAAGTCTCCTAATCAATTCAAATGTCGTTATTAATGCACATTAATCATGTAATTAGGGAAAAGTCACATGAACTCCTCCACCTCCTCTTCAAAACTGGCCAACGCATTCATTAGCCTAACTTTTTTAATTTAATTAATTAATTGCATGGTTTAAATGTAAGACGTAAAATCGTTACGCGATAAACTTATTACCCGACGAAACGCGCACAAAACAGAGCATAAACAAATAATTATTTAATATATTTAAGAGACTAATCATTTATTAAATAGTTTATTTTCAATGGATATTTTAACCGAGTGTTACACATGGTCATTTAACTTAGACCGTTTATTATATAGTTTGCCTGATTCCTAAACAAAGTTATACTGTAACATAGTAGTAGTATTTTTTTTCTACCATATATATATATAATATATATATATATATATATATATATATATATATATATATATATATATATATATATGTATATATATATATATATATATGTATATATATATATATATATATATATATATATATATATATATATATATATATATGTATGTATATATATATATATATATACATATATATATATATGTATGTATATATATATATATACATATATATATATATGTATGTATATATATATATATATATACATATATATATATATATATATATATACATATATATATATATATACATATATATATATATATATATATATATATATATATATATATATATATATATATATATATATATATATACATATATATATATATATATACATATATATATATATATATATATATATATATATATATATATATATATATATATATATATATATATATATATATATATATATTTTGTGTTATATGTATTATAAGTACTAAGAATACAACATCATACTTAAGAAAAAAATATACGAGACAACATTATAGTTTATTTATATATATATAAATATTTATTTTTCAAGTGATATGTATTATATTTTTTTCTACATTTTTGTTTTAATTTAAATTATGATCATATTTTAAAAATTTTAATGATAGGGAAATGTTTGGTACCTATATGATACTCAAATATGATTTTTTTTTTTGTATAAAAGGACCGTCAATACATATTGTCATGGTATTGTTTATCTAATTTATTTATTTGTTTAATTTATTTACGTCATATTACCTTATTGCCCCTTGACCTTTCGCGTTGACTTTGACTTTCGGTCAACATGCCTTTTTCTGAATTTTCCATCTCCCTTGAATGGCCCATGGATTAGTGACCTCTCAATACCCTAACTACCTTCCAGAAAAGTAACTTCCCACTCTCCCTCATTCCTTGGCTATCCTTCTTCCAAGGTTGGTAACCTCCGACTACTCCCATGATCTTCAACCTCTCATTTCTGAAGTAACTCCCTTCCCCACCATTATAAATAGGGACAACCATCAGAGAGGAGGGGGAAATCGAAAAAATCCTCTTAAGTACCCTTATTCTCTACTTCTTTAGCCTACCAAAAATTCCAATAACATCCACAACAGCATCTTCTTGCATTCAGTTTATAATCACTTACTCCATATTCTCATATCCACTATCTAACTTGAGCGTCGGAGGGGTTTTCCGGGAGATCACCCCCCGGACAAGGCTAACGTGTTGTTTTGCAGGAATTCAAGTCGCATCCTTCCACGAGTCGCCGCTCTTGATCACACTTCCACTTACCGTATTTCAAGTGTTTTCCACTTCCTCGTTTCATCACCGAAACACATATATTATTACACATTTATTTCACCGAGTTTGCAATAATTTTTTATTTTCATATCTCCCACTCAATTTACTATATTTTTATGATGGAATTTTCCCTATTAATTTTACTAATTGTTATTTATAGATTTCTTCCCTGTTTTAGCACCTATGATGTGTGGATATGTATTTATTTGTTAGTTGAATCCTTATTAATTAATGATAATCTTGTTACTTAATTTTTGTGTTTCATATATGCATCATTCGTTCTATCAATGAAATAAAAAATTTAATTTTTATTTAAACATACTTTAAAATACATATTTTAAAATATTAGGCAATCACATTCCAAAAATTCTAGGTCCGCCCCTAAAGATAGGGGTTTGAAGAATCGCATAAGGAATTCGCAACACAATCTCTAATGTGTTGCATGATAATGAAAGCATAATTCAGGCGATTTGGGTTATTGGCTTTCAAAGAATTGTAAACTGTTGAAATTTTTGTAGGGAAAATTACGTTGAATAATTCAAATTTTTGCTGCTTTTTTTTTTTAATTATAATTTCAATTTTTTTATTTAATACAAATTATTCCAAGTATAGGGGTATTTGCTAAGAATGCACCAACATAATCTCTAACCTATTAAAAAATTATTTTGCATTAAAAAATGGAAAAACAAATTAAAATATAAAAAATTTAAAAATAAATAACATTAAAAAAAGAGAAACCAAGTAAGTTTGTTAATTATTGATTTTAACTTTTAATTTCTAATATATTTGAATTTTTATTTTATTATTTTATATCAATTAACCTACAAAAATCGATTATTATTTGGACAAGAATATTTTTGGGTAACTGATCCTAAAATTGAGATTATTCATGGTTAATAAAAATTATAGGATCATCATAGAAAAATAATAAAAAGTTGGATTATTTTGGATAAATTTTCTACTTTTTATTACAAGGTAGGTTGAGTGAAAGAAAGGTGCTTGGTGTAATTCGAGCTGAAGGAAATGCCTGAAAAATGCGCTACTTGCTTCAACTTTTGAATTATTTAGACTTCATTTACTTTAAAAAATGAAAAAAAAAAACCTTTCTTAGAAACTATTATCAAAAAAAGTGCTTTTGTGTTTGAGCATGTGGTTAGGTTGTGTTTGTTGTTAGTGACAACAAATAATATAACATTTGATCAAAAAGTAAGTAAATTTTATTCGTTGTTCAACATGTCTTCGTGATTGTTTCGGTAATGAAACGAGGAAGTGGAAAACACTTGAAATACTTTAAGTGGAAGCGTTATCAGGAGCGGCGATTCGTGGAAGGAAGCGACTTGAATTCCTGCAAAACAACACGTTAGCCTTGTCCGGGGGTGATCTCCCGGAAAACCCCTCCGACGCTCAAGTTAGAACGTAAATCGGAAATTAATGAATGAACGATTGTAGAATGAATGCAAGAGGAAATGTCGGGATTGAGATTGCTAGTGTTAGTGTTTGGGTAGGCTAAGGAAGTAATGTAAGCAAGGATACTAGGAAAGCTATTTTTTTAGATCATCCTCCCTCCTTGATGGTAGCCCCTATTTATAATGGTGAGGAAGGCAAGTTGTATCTGAGAAGAAGTGAACTATCATGGGAGTAGTGGGAGTAATGGGAGGTGGACTGGTCATAGGAATAATAGATAGTTATTCATCTTGAAACAAGGAGAGCCATACATTGTGGGAAAGTGGGGAGTTAGGGTTTTTTAGAGGTAACTGGCCCATGGGCCATTCAAGGAAAATGGGGAATTCAGAAAAAAGCCCGTTGACCGAAAGTCAAAGTCAACACGAAAGGTCAAAGGGTAATAAGGTAATATGACGTTAATAATTTAAATAAATAAATAAATAAATAAATAAATGATACCATGACATTTAGCCCCACGCATGAAGGATGATGTGAGGAAATAGCCCCAACGATCGGAAACATCTTCCTTTATGCGGAAAAAATACGTGTCCGTCGGACTTGGTTTAATGAAGAAACATGATTGTAGAGAATACTCGAAAGCCCATGAGGAGTAATACGTCCACAATCTGGCAAACCTTCTGACGGATTATGAAAATTTGGCTCGTAAGCTTCGAATCGACAGTTCACACGTCGAATTCCGAGTTATAACGAAAAAGTTATGACCATTTCAAAATAGTCATGCAAGACGCCTTGAATCCAAGAGACAACCAAACAAACCGAGCCGCGGCTCCTAGCACACCGCGGGGTAGCCCCAGTCATATGTACCATTCAGCAGCAAAAATGTAGATGGAAGGGTTTGATCCTGCAACCTTTGGAATAACATGCAGTACTCAGGACCAACTGAGACAACTATCCACTTGTGTAACATATTGTGCGGAAGTTTTATAATTTGGTGCTTCCAGTCCAGCTTTTAATACTTGGATGCCGTGACTATTCTCAATACTTAGAATATTTTCGAGATTGTTCCCACGCAATGGGGTCCGACTTGTCGACCTTGCGGTCCACACGAAGAAGTTTACATGATATTTCGGAGTATATTGTACCTGAAGACGCGGCTTGTAGCGTGTTGCGGGATTGCCTTAGCCATCGATATTCAGTAGCAAAAATGTTGGCAAGAAGTTTCGAAGCCACGACCTCCAATACATAAGGCAACACTTCAAACCAACTGAGACAACTAGCTCCTTGTGTGGCATATCGCATGGCTTCGAATATCAATACTCCTAGCTCAGCTTCCACTATCACCATGCCGCGGGAATTGCAACACATAGAATATTTTTTAAATTTTGGAACAAGATAGCCCCCAAAGGGGGTCCGACTTGTCTACTACGCGGATCACAATATTTTCTTTTTCTTTTTTTTTTTTAATAAATACGAGGGGAAAATGAATAAAGTAGCTAAAGCCGCGGATGTTTATAATGCCGCAGAGTACCCTCAGCTAGCAGCAAAAATGCAAATAGGAGGGTTTGATCTCGCGACCTCTAGGATAATGTGCAGCACATCAGACCAACTGAGACACCTTACCATCTATGGAGCATTTCACGCGAACGCTTTTTATTTTGATACTTTCAGCTACACTACCCATATACCATGGAAATTTAATGACTTAGAATATTTTTTAGAGTTTGCTTACAAAAGGGGGGTCCGACTTGTTGACCCTACGGACAAGATAGCAACCTTATCGTTATATCTTCCTTGCTTTTATGTGCCGTGGAATTTTAGGAGGATAATATGTCGCGGAATAAGTTTGTCTCAGCTAGAGTAATAAATCACGTGAGAATTTGACGACGCGGCTTGGACTTCCTCTCAGAATATTTCCGCGCCTTCGTTTTAACCATGAGGCGTACTAATAGTCCGCGTCTTCAACTATACATTCAATATGAGAATCCTTCCATACTTAGAATATTTCAAAAAATGGTAGGGAGCACCTGGGGGTCCGACTTATCTATATCGCGGATCGATAAGAATGGTTCGAAAGATTGGAAGTTGCTCATATGACGCTAAGGAGGATGACGCGGCCTTGTTGTATTCCGCGGCTATCTTGGATGACGCGGAATAAGGATTCACCAGATTTATAAGTCGGACGGTAGAATGGGTAATCTCCATACTTAGAATTTTTTATATTCCCCTTGGAGTGTAATTTTGGGTCCGACTTATCGACTCTACGACGTTGATAGGAAATTTGATAACTTTGAGAAATTATCAATATTTTCACACTTTCGGTGTCTGACTTATCGACATCGCGGAACAATAAAAATACTCGCAATTTTTCTCGTCTTAACAAGCCCTTTACCTTTCTATGACGCGGAATGAGCAAATACTTTTTATGCCGCGGAATGAATGTAGCGCCTTCACCCATACGGACAATACGAAAATCCTTCCATATTTAGAATATATCACAAAATTATTGGGGGCACTTGGGAGTCCGACTCATCGACCATACAGACACCTTCCACAATGAGTACGGATTTATTGGAACTTTAAAAAATTGGAAGCTGATCATGTAGGGGTTTGTAACAATGAGGAGGATGACGCGGCTTCATTTTTATTCCGAGGCTATCACGAGTGACGCGCCGCCACATCTATAAGTCAGATGGTAGAATGAAGAATCCTTATACTTAGATTTTTCCCAACGTTTTTACCTTTTGGGGTCTAAATTAGGGTCTGACTTATCGGTTCTCCGGCTTCATGAGGAAGCCTAATAACTTAGAAAATATTGACATCTTCACACACCTTGGGAGTCCGACTTATCGACTCACCGGAAACATTCAAGTGTATAGGTACTTGGAAAAATTGTCTATATTTTCATTCTAATCGGAATCCGACTTATCGACTCCACGGATACAGCTAAATAAATACTTAGAAAAATTATGCATATTGACCCTCTCTTTGGGGGTACGACTTATCGATGACACAGACATCTTTCACAATAATTTTTAATGCCTTATAGGAATTGTAGGGCAACACCAAGGCAATTGAACTCAGCTATATAGAACATTGCCGCGGAATAAATAATACCTGCATGGATTCATTGCGGAATCTTCATAACTTAGAAAAATTGCAAGAAAGTTGGTCATATATAGAGTCCGACTTATAGACTCTGCAGACACGACCAATATTCTCGAAAATCTATAGCCACCGCGGCTCCTTCGTGATATCTTCCACAAGTTTTAAAGATTCAATTCAGAAGCCTCAACTACTTTTTGCATTTGTCGGGCAGTTCGTGGAAAATAGAATACTTCCGCGGATGTGTGGTGAACGCTTCCGTTAGCAAATGAATTCAATACTAGAAAACGATTCACAAATGCCGCTGATTTCTGTCGAGTTTATAGAAAACGATGATTTTAACAAGATTTGCAATAAGGAAGTTTAGTGGGCGTTTGATACTTGATAACTTAAGGCTGTGTAAACGGATGTCGAGTACGTCCGACAACTCTACATTTTGAAGACTAGATAATTACGAGAAAGTAGAATATAACACCGAATAATTGGAAACATTGGAATTTGACGTTGGATGATGAATGAATTGTTGAAACTTCTGCTATATTGAAATTGAAATTGTGACGGACAAACGATTGTAACTGATGAATGCGAGCTATTGTCTAATTCGACTAACGCTGCTTTTAGTTGAAATTGAGACTGATGAATGAGGGCTATTGTCCATCTATACTCATGACGGAAGGAGACTTTTCTCTCCTTCCTCTTTTAGAAGGGATGACGGAAGTTCCTCGTTTCATGGTGTTGATGAGGCATTGGCGGGCCATTACCTGGTCTCCCTTGAGGATGCCCACTTGTCCGTTGTCCTGCTCAAACTGTAACAAGAGTTGGTGAAGGAAGATTGCCGCTTTGATCTTGTTGATGAGTGGGAGTCCCATGATGGCGTTGTAGGGGAACGTCAGATCTACCACTGTGAATCGCACGGGCATTATTCTGCTTCCGCTTCTTCCCCCTACTCGCACAGGGAGTATGATTGTTCCCATTGGAATGACTTGGTTTCCTCCGAACCCAATCAAAGGTTTATCAAGGGGTTGCAGGTGCTTTTCTTCGAATTTCATTTTTCTTAGGCATTCCATCGTTATAAGATCGTCTGTGCTTCCGATATCCACCAATACTCACCTCACTATCATTTGCCCAATCTTGATGGAAACTACTAAAGGATCAGTGTGTGGTTGTTGCAACGGTTGGGAAGTAGTGGCATCAAATCTCATGATCGGCCCACTTGAGGTGGTTTTTGGGGGTCCTTTGAACAGAGCATGGACGCTGTCTTTCGCGGCGCGGATTGTAGGATATTCCTCGGTGTAGCCGCTGAAAATCATATTGATGGTTCCTTGTGTGTTGGAACTTTCGCGCCTAGCCTCGTTTCTTTTCTGGTTCCAAGGCCTTCTCTCCGCGTCGCCTCTCGTGCCATAGTCTTTTCGATTGATGAACCTTGATAGCTCCCCCTCGTCGGCTAGCTGATGTAGGATACGCTTGAGTTCGCGACATTGGGCCAAAGTGTGGCCGTATTTTTTGTGGTAATCACACCACAGATTGTAGTTGTGTCGATCAGAGGGGGTGGTAGTAGGAGGTGGAGTTGGCAACTGATCTCGGATGGCGAAGAATATGTCCTTCCTGTTCCGATTGAACAGCGGATCCTTACCTCCATCTAGTAGATTTCGTGTTCTGGACTCCCCTTCAGCGACATATATGTGTCTGGATCGTGGAGGCCCCATATCTGACGGAGGTTCTGGACGACGCGACAAGTAGTTTCTATCCCTTCTTGATGAATGTTCCTCTCTGCTCCTTGAGAAATGATTGAAGGATATTGGATCCTTTTTTTCTGACCTTCGTTTTTTGGGGTCATGTGCCTGACATATCTCGGAAGCTGTGACGAAGCTTTGACACTGCTTCATGGCCTCCGCATATGTCTTCACTTGACTCTCGACCAACTGGAACTTGAGCCTTTGAGCCTTCATTCCGTTGATTAGGGCGTTTAAGGCGACTGATTCTTCCAAATCCGTTACCTCCAACACTGCCTCGTGGAATTTCCTCAGATACGATGATATGGATTCCCCTTCCAGTTGCGTTATGCTAAGCAAATGGAAGTTTGATTTCTCCTGCCTTTTGGATGCCACAAAGTGACCCAAGAATTTGCTCTCTAATTGGGCAAAGGTGTGGATACTTCTCCCTGGAAGAGAGGTGTACCACGTCAAGGCTACTTCTGTGAGAGTAGATGGAAAGAATTTGCACCACAATGCTGGGTTGGTGGTGTACAGCAACATCAAGTTTTTGTATGCCATCAAGTGTTCTTCGGGGCAGGATGTTCCATCGAAGGCCGCCATATTTGGGATCTTTATTTTCCCGGGGTTGGGAGTATTCAGTATCTTCGGAGCCAGCGGAGAGATTATTGGCATAAGATCTTCGGGGAGGCTACTCTTGCCGGTCTCATTCCGCGGCGTTATGACAGGGCTGGTGGGATGGCTAGATCCCGTGAGTTGTGCTTTCTTCCTTTCTTCCCTCCTTTTGTCCACTAATGATTGAACACTTTCGAACGCCCTCTGCTTCTTGTTTTGCAGGTAAGTACGGGCATCTCGAAAGGCGGTTTTGGATTCCCCGTTTTGGGATTTGCTTCTGTTGAGGCTTGTATGTGTCCTTGATCTCTCCCTTCTTTTCTTATTTCTTCTGCTGGAACGTGACATCCCCGAGTTCCTATCCTGAGATTCATGGGATTTCGGTATCTCGTTATGGGGTTTGATTCGTTCCTGCAGATTCTTTATTTGCTCCACCATGTCTTCCAATACTCGTTGCTGAGCAGGGTTATTATTTATGACGGCGCGGAGTTGTTCGGAGAAGGCGGCAGTGAGGTTGCGTGCTAGCATGTCCAGATCACGACGAGTCACGACTTGATTATTAGCGTGACCTGCGGAAGTGTCTGTATCTGTGCTATGCACGGTTGCTGTTTGTGTTGGATTTCTCTTAGGAGCCATGACTTTTTATTCTTTCCCCACAGACGGCGCCAAACTGTTTCAGTAATGAAACGAGGAAGTGGAAAACACTTGAAATACTTTAAGTGGAAGCGTTATCAGGAGCGGCGATTCGTGGAAGGAAGCGACTTGAATTCCTGCAAAACAACACGTTAGCCTTGTCCGGGGGGTGATCTCCCGGAAAACCCCTCCGACGCTCAAGTTAGAACGTAAATCGGAAATTAATGAATGAACGATTGTAGAATGAATGCAAGAGGAAATGTCGGGATTGAGATTGCTAGTGTTATTGTTTGGGTAGGCTAAGGAAGTAATGTAAGCAAGGATACTAGGAAAGCTATTTTTTTAGATCATCCTCCCTCCTTGATGGTAGCCCTTATTTATAATGGTGAGGAAGGCAAGTTGTATCTGAGTAGAAGTGAACTATCATGGGAGTAGTGGGAGTAATGGGAGGTGGACTGGTCATGAGAAGAATGGATAGTTATTCATCTTGAAACAAGGAGAGCCATACATTGTGGGAAAGTGGGGAGTTAGGGTTTTTTTAGAGGTAACTGGCCCATGGGCCATTCAAGGAAAATGGGGAATTCAGAAAAAAGCCCGTTGACCGAAAGTCAAAATCAACACGAAAGGTCAAAGGGTAATAAGGTAATATGACGTTAATAATTTAAATAAATAAATAAATAAATAAATAAATGATACCATGACAGTGATAATTTTTTATTAAAAATTCCAAATTTTCTATCGTGGAAAAAAAATTGATCTCTTGTTTACCTTGTTCGTATCTTCATGTTAACTATAACACCCCGTTAAAAACGATGCCTAAATATAAATTTAATACTCCCTCTGTTTCTTTTCAAATGTCCCATTTGCTTTTTGCACGTTTGCCAATGCACTAATTCAATCTTTAATATTTTTACTTGTTTATGATTAAAAATTATAAAAAGTAGATATTAATATTCCTTATGTTGAGATGAATCAAATAAGATCCCATTTGACTGTTTTAATTCATGGATTAAGAATAAATTACAAAATAAGAATAAATTAAAATTAAGAGTGATTGATGAATAATACTCAAAAAAGAAAATAAGACGTTTGAAAAGAAACGGAGGTAGAATATTTATTTTAGATGAATAAAATTATAATTTGAGTCCTTAATCGTCTAACGTGTTCATCATGTGATATTTTTGTGGCATAACGTTTAATCGTTACGTTTATATTGTACCTAACAATTAATAAAGGAGAAGGGATTCGGTTGTAACGAGGGAGTGGATGAGGTGTATTGAAGCCTTGTAACTCCTCTATTAATGCATTTTATGATCATCATAGACATAAAGACATTTCTCCTTTTCATGTACACTCCTTAAACAATTCATTTACAGGCTAGAACAAGAGCAAGAATTTAGAAATTCCATCCTTGAATCCTCTTTATACCTCTTAATTACCTTTGGATACCGAGAAATTTTAGAAAATTTGTGAAAATATTTATTATTCCATCCGTTAATGCTTGTTAAGGCCATTATTAACCTAAAGAGTTTACTCCTATTTATTTACAACCCTAAAATCCTGCATTCCCATGCTAACAAATCACAAATAAAATTTTGGAAAAGTTCCTTGTGTGTGTAAGTGATTCTCGGTCCAAGAGGATGGAGAAGGAAGGGGAATTTGGCTTGTACTCATTTGATTTTATTGGTGTTTTAAATAAATCTATACCTTTTTGCCATGGTGAATTTCTTAATATTCTTAAACTTTTATAAGATTTCAATGGTTTAAGATCATAATTAGATGTTTTCGTCATGTTCTTTGTTCTTGATTATTGAATAAAAGTATATCGGTATGATGTATTTATTTAAGGAAAAAAAATTATATGAGTCGTTCATGATAAGCGTATAATTAACTATATTGCGAAACTTCGATTGGTTACTTTAACTAAAAAAATCTTTATATATAAAACAATATGTAAATATAATATAGAGAAAATTGGAAATAACTGCAGTAAAGTTTCAGTGTTTTGCAAATTATAGCAGTAATTTTTTTTTGCGAATTACTGTCACCAAATATTAAATGTTGACAGTGTTCAGGCCACATGACCGGATCCATACATTTTGACCTAATTTTTCCGGTTTTTTACCTTTGACTTTCCACTAACACCCATGACGTAACCACATTAGTTAATACATTAACTTAACTACTCAACTACCCATCTCCCTCATTCAGTTTTCAAATAAATTACCCCCAAACCACTGTAACATCCATCTTCTTCAAACACCTTTTGTTCTCAGCCACCTCTATTGTTGCTGAAGGTAAGCTTATTCTTAAAGCTTTATTTTTAATTTTCTATCGTTATTGTATTTCAATAAGTGTTAATAATTTGAATTCTTCTCAAACCTTTGCCAGTCCAATGGAGTGTTTTTGTGGATATGATGTTTTTGTTCAAAGGGGTTGGACTAATGATAACCCTGGATGAAGTTTTGTTGCTTGTCCTGATTATGATGTTGTCAACAACACCAGGGGATGCATTATTTTTAGGTGGGTTGACAAAAGCATGACATAATGGCAAAAAGATGTGATCTTGATGCTAATGAAAGAAAGCAAAATGCTTCAAAAAGATGTTGATGCTATGAGAAAGAGGTTAGATCTGGCTAACAAAAAGTTGAGAAAGACTACTATTAATCAAGTGATGATGAAGATGCTGTATCCATAGAGGGTTTGGAGATGTGGATTCGTTATCAACTGTACCCTTGTTGTTGTTATTGTTAGTTGGTTTATTAGTTACTTTGTTTAAGGTTGTAATGTGCTAAAGTATGTTGGTTGTGGAACATTGGTATTGTTCCCCTACTGTTGTTTTTTGAAGTCATGTAATGGAAGTACTTGAAGTATTTTGCAAGCAATATATATGAATCATCTATTTCATAATATCATCTTGTGATTAACTTTTGTCCATCATCAAAATGTTTAAATGTTTCAAACCATCAAAATACATAAACCAATAGCTTAGTAAACATACAAACTGACTAACATAAACTAAAATAGTTCATAGATACTCCTACTAAAATAGTTCATACATAATCCTGCCCATCTTCAAACACAAACAAGAACTGGGCTATCTGGGTATTCCTGCCCATTAACAACAATTTAAGGTTGAGACAAGTTAACATTTGAAGTTGAAGCTTGAGAAGGGTTGACAACGCCACATTCTTGTTTCTTAAGCCGTTGAGTTCTTGTTTTGTAATATAAGCATCTTCTTGTTGTGGTCTGCCTCCTTTTATTTTTGAAACTTTGGCTTGGTGGTGGTGGTGGTGGTTTTATGGCTGTGCATTTTCTATTATTATGTCCAAGTTCCATGCAATCTAAATATCTATTTTTCTTGCCAACCTCCCTTCAAACTTTGTCAACTCCAATATTTTGCTTTTTATTGCTCTTCTTCTCATCAGGATCCAACTTCCTCTTCTTTTTAGATGGTCTTTTAAAAAGCTTTTTATAAGAGGGTGGATCAGGTTGGGCATGTGGAGTTTTCTCCCAGTCAGAAGGTCCAAGCATGGGCTTAATTACAGGTGCATAAGCCTTTGCATAGGTTTCCTTCTGTAATATTCATCTACAAATTCTTCTAGACTACCCCTATTCTTCATTATAGTGACATAAACATGATGACATGGGATTCCAGTCAGTTGCCACCTGTAGCAAGAATAAGACCTCTCCTCCAAGTTAACTAAACATGTCTGATCTTTGTAGTCCACTTCAAACAATGTACAACTTGTATCATAACAACACAACCTTTTTAAGCTTCCTTCGCCCAATCAAATTGCTTTTTAACATATGGCATCAATCCACTTTCTAATGCTCCAACTCCCTCCCTTTTGTTATAATGCCTTTGCATCATATACCTTCACATCTATTCCATCTGAGTCAAGATTACTTCGTCCCTTGCTGGCTTTAAAACACAGTTGAAGGATTCACACATGTTGTTGAGCATCATGTTATATTTGCAACATGTTCAAAAGCATGCCTACTCCGTGTTGATGGAGGAATTAAATCCATATATGTATGAGCCTTACTATTCAGATACTACAACTCAATTATCTTCTCCTTGAATTTTGCCTAAGATTAAACACAACAGATGCAAAACAAAAAATAAACAACATATGTAAAGTATAAATGCCAAAAATGGTAAGCTTAAAAGTATACCTCATTAGTAGCCTTAGCAGCAGACCACAAAATGTACTTATAAGCTTCACCGACCTATTTTTGCTTGAAATTGCTCCGTAAATGTCTCAACAGTATCTTGAAGATGCTTCTAGAACACAATGGTTAAGGACCTTGAGTAGACCCTTTTGTCTATCGGACACGAATATGTATCCTTTTCCTTTTTAGTAACCAATGCCTCACAAAGAAGTGTCATAAACCAACTCTAAGTATGATGATCCTCCACATCAACAATAGCCCATGCAAGTTGGTAAATATTGTTATTCTCATCTACACCAACTGATATCAAACAAACACCAAGGTATGCCCCCTGTTAGATGACACCCTTCTAAGCCTATAATAGGTCTACAACTAGTCATAAAACCATCTAGTATTGGCTTAAGGCACATGAACACACCCTAAAACAATGGTGTGTTTACCCATGTAGATCTTACTCTAACAATGACACTGCTCCCAGGGTTGTATTTTTTAATAGCAGTTGCATAATCAAAGACCCTTTTATATTGTTCTGCACCATATCCATACAACATTACCTTAGACCTAGCCCTACCCCTAACATACCAACACTTGTGGTAACCAACAACCCTCTTTCACTTTACTTTGCAATCCCTTAAATAAATCCCACTCAATGTACCTTCTCCATACCTCTAAATACCTAATGACTAGGAATCGAGCTTTCAACTTCTTAGTATGATGTTTACTCCAACATTGATGATCTAACTTACATGTCTTAATTTACATTGTTTCTTCATCTCTTAACTGACTAGCATAAATATAAAAATTGCAAGTGTATTTCTCACATACACACCTACTTCTTACAGCTCTTTTACTTTTCCATGGACATTTGGAACACCTATCTACACAAAATGCATCAAACCTTTTTGGATTGTTGTGCTGAGAATAGAATTCATACTTGTTTTTTATAGTATGTTGTTGCACAACAACCCTTAAAACTTCAACACTTAGAAAAACCAAACAAACTTTGAGTGTAATTTACCCAATGAAATCAGTCTCTGTATTGAATACAAGATACCTATTTTCACCCTCTTCTAGATCTTCAGAATGAAGCTCCTCATATTCAAACTTCTTTTCATCATCATTTGTTGCGTTTTTTGGATGTTCCTTACCAAATTTCCCAATACCCCCTACTTTCCTATCCACATCATCAAGGAAAAACTCACCAATATGCTCTGAAAACAAATCTTCCTCTATAGCATCATCAAAATCATCACCTTCTAAATCAATATCATAATCATCACTCACAAACAATGTCTTTTTAACTTTAGGCTTGACCTTTGCCTTTGCCTTTCCCTTGCTTTTAACCTTATAAGACCAACTCTTGTCTTTACCTTCTTCTGCCTTTTTTTTTTGGTTGCTTTAGATTTGTCAAGTTGTGTTTCCGGTTGTGGAGGAGGGGGAGTAGGTGAAGGGGGAGGTGGTGGAGGTGGAGGTGAATTGTGCTTTCCTATATAACAGGTTGTGCAGAAGGTGGAGGAGGTGGTGCTTGAGAAGAAGCTTCATAAGAAGGAGGAGGTAGTGGTTGAGTAGAAGCTTCAAGAGAAGGAGGAGGTAGTGGTTGAGAAGAAGCTTATAGTATTTCTTTCATAAGGTTTCACTATTTTTTTAACAGGAGTAGGTCCTCTTCTTGCTACTTGCTTTCTTTTGGGTTGGTTTGTGGTTGTGGGGGTGGTGATGGTGGAGGAGGAGGTGGATTTAGTCAAGAAACTGCCTTTCTCTTAATTGGAAGTTTCTGCCTTTCAGGTTTAGTTGTGGAAATAGATTTAGCTAGGGTGTTTACTTTGTTGGGGTAGTTTTGTTGCAAGTGATTTGATGTTTAATACCTCAAGTACCTCACACTCAGGTAATGGTTGGGAAAAGCTAGAAGATGACTTATATTAGTTGTGGTCTACTAGGAGAATCTTTTGAGGGTTTGGTCAAATTCCTAGGGCTCCTCCTAACCTTAGTTGTGGTCCCCTTTTGTGGGCACCATTCATTCATAATCAAATACAATGAGACAAAACCTTCCTCATCCAATGTACCTAAAGCAAATACTGCATCTTTACATGTTATGACTTTCTTACCATCCCCTAAAGTCATCCCTTTCTTCTTGTACCATAATTTAAAAGGAGACTTTAAATTCATTGTCCTCCTAACAGTACCATAGGCATAATTACGACACCTCTTAAAAATAGGAACAACTATATCAGTAACATACGCATCCGTATAACTTACTGTATCACCTACACTTTAAACCTGCCACCATGAAAGAGCGGTAAAGTCACTGAGTCATTAGAAATGGGCATTTGGAATTTCAATTAACATACAGAACATAAATCAATTTCAAAATCAAACAACCCTAAAATAAAGTTAAAGGGAAGAAATGGGAAGAAATTGTAAACAAAATTAAAAAAAATCTAAATGCTTTAACAATTAAAATCCTTAAAACCCAAAGCTTAAAGAATTTAGGAGAAAAAGTGTAAGAACTTATCTTGTTCGATGGTTAACAATGGCGGACAGAGAAGAAGCTTCAATGGCGATGAAGATTGATGTACAGGTTTGTGCGCAAAAATAATGATGGAAGATTGATTACAGTGGTTGGGGGTAAATTATTTAAAAATTAAATGAGGGAGTTGGGAGTTAACTAGTGTGGTTAAGTCATGGGTGAGAGTGAAAAGTCAAAGGTAAAAACCGACAAAATTAGGTCAAAATGTACGGATCCGGTCATGTGGCCTGAACACTGTCAACATTTAATATTTGATGGCTGTAATTCGCAAAAAAAAACTTTGCGGCTATGATTCGCAAAACACTCAAACATTGCGGCAGTTATTTACAATTTTCTTTATAATTATGTGTGCTTAAATTGCACTTTTAATGTTTATGAATGAACTTTGATGAAAAAGAAAATTTACGTATATATGTTCTTGAGTCTTTTGGATAAAAACATGATTTAAATGTATCATGGTTTTTGGCTTACACTGATGAATTAACGATTAGAAGCATCATCATAAGATTAAAAATAAATTAAGTTAAATTAAATTAAATGGGTATATATAAATAAAAAACTAATGAACAATTTCTTCCAGAGATAGCAACGAGATGCTGTTAAAAACCACAACTCATCACCAATGTTCTAAACTGTTAGAAAATAATCCAGAGGAAAGCGACGAGTCGTTACTACAGGCGATGAGTCAACGCTTATTAAGGGAGCGATGTTCTGGATGCAATGGTGAAGTCAGCTTTTCCGTTGGAGTACTTAAATTGGCTAAAAGCTCCATTTAAGCTACTATTTGTTTTGATGTTTGTGTGCAATAGAATTTAGTGGTTAAACCTTTGTTATTTGTGACGTATAGTGGGCATTAATAGTATGAAATGATGTGTATGTATGTGCATGTTCTAATACGTGGTTTTTGATGTTTAACTATTGTTAGGACCTCGATCATAAGGGGTTAGTAGTCAAATTGTGCATGGTAGTTTGGGTGCGGTGAATTGTGCTATAAAGGTACGTAGACGCTCGGACAATGCATGTCAAACTGGAATTCAAGTATGGTTGTTTTCATTAGCAACAAGAGTTGTTATAGAGGAGTTTGGATACCCTAATAGGGTTGGAATTATAAAACAATAAACTAGGTCAAGGGATAGATTATTTTTGTTTTATTTCTGTTTATTGATTTATAATCCCAACACTATCGTTTTATAAAACGATATAAAACGATCAAAGACAAGCGGGGATAGATTATTTCCACCCTAGGAAGGTCGATATGGAAAAAGGATAAGCTAGGTAAAGACGGATCAAACAACAACCAATCAAGACACTCAAGATAACGAGAGAAAGTTGATGGCCCTACAAGTCTAACGAACGACTTATAATCACCTTATGTCTCCCAAGGAGTGCCAGGGAAAGATTCGTATCGAATATCAAAAAACTATCATCATTAACCTCAAACCCTAATCGTAAACAATGAAGAACAAGACCATTCCTAGGGTTTTACTAATTAAAACCCCTTAGAAAACTACTAACTCAAATATAAACTAACTAGGGAATAAGCAATGAACAAAGCTATGAAATAAGACATAAATGAACTAGAATGAAATCAATAAGAAGGAATAGAGAAAGCAATAAATTGATGAAAGCAACATCTACTCTATTAAAGCAATAAATGATGAACAAGAACAATAAGGAAAGCAATGAAATCAAACAAAACCATGAATGAAAGCATTAAATGACATGAAAGCGATAAAGAAATAAAATTTACATAAATGAAGTACTTGAATGAAAGGAACTTGAATCCAAATATAAAGCTTGAAAATAAGACTTAAATATAGAGAAAAGCAACAAAGAAAAGCATCAAAGAAAGCTTAAACTAATCCAGGGCAAGAAATGTAAATGAAATCATAAAGGATTGATGTTCTAACATGATGCAAGTAGCTCTCATAGTAGGCATAGAGGTTTATATAGAAATAGGGGTGTATTTTTAGCCTAAGAACAAAAGGGAAAGAAACCCCTAAAATAGCCCTCAAATTCAGTTTGCAAAAAAATCAATTTATGCGCAGCAGGTCCATTTGGCCGATTGGACCTCTCATTTGACTGAATGAGCATCTATTCGATTGAATGGTGTGTCATTCATTCTTTCCAGCAATGTTGAAGCCAAATTGAGGTTCAAGCATCCATTTGACCGAATAACTTTGCCATTCGCCCGAATGTATCTCATTCGACCGAATAGGGCATCATTCGCCTCTTCTAAAATTTTTCCAAGCTCTGTCCTGTTGAGTATGCACTGTTATTGGTCCTCCATCTTCATTCTTCCTAAACAGGTTATTGAGGGAGTCATTAGTGCCTGCAGGAATTTCTTATGGGGTGGTAAGGTCGCCAGCCACAAGACCCCCTTAGTTGCCTGAGACTTGATATGTAGAAAAAAAAGAGAAGGAGGACTGGGGCTGAAAGAGAGCCATGCCTGGAATTTAGCGTTGCTAGGTAAGTATGTATGGTCCATTGCTAGTAAGGCTGATAACTTGTGGGTAAAATGGATCAACCATATTTATCTGAAAGACAAGGATTGGAAGAGCTACTCCCCAACTTCGGCTGCCAGTTGGTATTGGAAGCAATTATGCCAAGTTAAAGATAGATTCAGAAGTGGTTACAATGGCAACAAATGGGTGTTTCAGCATAAAAGATACACGACCTCTAGTGGCTATAAATGGCTAAGAGGGGAAGGACAAGAAGTTGATTGGGCAGGATGGGTTTGGAATAATCTCAACATCCCTAAACATAGCTTCTTATGTTGGCTAGTGATATGGAGGAGAGTCCAGACAAAGGACAGGCTGAAAAAGATGCAGATTCAAACAGATGAGCTTTGTCCTCTGTGTGAACAGGAGCTTGAAACTTGTGAACATATTTTCATTACTTGTCCTTATGCCTCTACCTGCAGGAAACTGTTGGAGGACCAAATTGGGATTAATGTCTCAATAGCGGACTTGACCCAGCTCAGTACTTGGCTGCAAAAACCATGTAATGGCAGGTTTCGAAGGAGAGTGATCCAGTGCACCTATGCTGCTCTAATGTACAACATTTGGAAGCAAAGGAATGCTGCAGTCTGGCGGAAATGCATAGCAAGTCACCAAAGCACTGTTGAGAGAGTCACTAAAGAGGTTTACTGGCGAATTGTTAGTGTAATGCCTAAGAAAGTATCTTGTACTGATAAAAACTGGTTTGTATTCGTCTTAAGCTAGTTGTTTTTGGTTGGTGATGTGCTCTCTTAGTGGCCAGCACATGATTGCTCTTCCCTTTTGAACCCTTCCTAGAAGGTGGCTTCAGGGTTAGAGAATGATGCTATTAAAGTCACTAAGACCAAGGGTGGTTGATGTTCCTATTGTATGTTCTGGTACTCTTGTACAGTTTTTTCTGTTCTAATACTACTTACCTTTTCGCAAAAAACTGTTCTAATACTACTTACCTTTTCGCAAAAAAAAAAAAATAAATTTTTCCAAGCTTTTTAATCAGGAGCAGTGATACGAATGATTTATGTACATTTTATCCCCTAATTTTCACTCATATTTATGCCATCCTATGCTTTATTCTTTTGATTTATTCCATTTATGCTTATTTTCGAGGATTTTACTTTTTTTTGCCAGCTAAAAGAGGAATATATTAACTCCAAAAGAAACCTTTTACAACCTAGGCTATAAAAGAAAAACGCTTCCTAAAACACGAAAGGGAAGCAACACAAAGCAAACATCGAACAAGACAAGCACAACCAAACTGCACCCTAACTACACAATGAGCAAATTCTTACACTTATTATCAAGTCTAGAAGCTACATGAAAAATAAATCTAGAAGCAAAATAGACAGCAGGGGCACCCTTTTTTCTGAACACCCGCAAATTTTGTTGGAGCCATGTTTGATATATGGTTTCAGTCCAAAGCATAAGGATTTTACTCTTTTGGTACATATTTATGCCGTCACAAGCACTAATTATATTTATCCTCTTACTCTCGGAGACTTGGTGACCTTAGGAACTACGTTGGTGACAAAAGGGAAGTCAAGTTAATGAAAAGAAGCCCATCCAAAGCAAAGCTACACTTTTCGATCATCAAATACACAAGGGTCCAATTAAAGTGATCATATCCTTCACCAAAATTAAAATTTGGTATATATATTTATTGTAACTTAAAGTTGGGTCCTTTAGCTTTGAAACGACTGGTCACATGCCCATTTCCGATAAGAAACGACCAAGTTATGCCATTTCAAAGACGTAGCACAGCAAGTATAAATCAGTCGACTGGTCGACCAGGACCAGTCGACCCGACTGTTTTAGGTCTGCGGATCACTGTTTGCTTTTTGGCCCGTGATTTCTTGCCTCATGCTTCCTCCAATCTTTCCCCTTGCGTGCTTCAACCATCCAACTCTTGTTCACCTGCTACTAATGATGAAGGGGGTTGCTTGTTGGACTACCATTGTAATCATCATGAAAGCAAGTGGCAAAGCTCATCAAATTGGCTATAAATACTCCAAATTTCTGAAGGAAAGGATACAAGCATCATCTCACAAGCTGAACTTAGCTTCATCCTCTCTTCTTCCTTTGCATATTCACCCTTTAATGTGTTTTAAGTAGTTCTTAAGTTCAGAAACTTGTCTAGTCTTCATGCAAACACTTCCTTTAGCGTTTTCATTCCTTGTTTCAAGCTTTAAGTTGTAATTTAATTAGTTCATCAATACTAGTAGTTAGAAGTGGTTTTCATTTGGTAATCAATCAAAGTACTTAGATATTCCAGAATTTTGTGGGTTTAAGCGTGCAACTTAATGTGGAGTATTTGTATCATTTGAATATTAAAGCCTTTGTTCTCATTATTTTGATTCTCAACCCCTCCATAGTTGAGGGTAGTAGGCTAAACTATAACTTCTTTTTTAGTCTATTGCAAAACCCATGGATGATATGATGAATTATGTGTATAGTTCCTATGCCCAGAAGTTGTGGAACTAAAATAGAAAGACTTTTCTCATCATAAAACTTGATTAAAAATATATTTTCAACCCATCCCTTTAGTAAATCAAGAAGTTAACTCCCCAAACTCTAGTCTTTACTTTATTTTTTGAAATTTGAATCATAAATTGTTTTTATAACTCACCAAACCAAATCCCGAAAATCTTCATTGTCATAAAAATTCTACTTGTCACATAAGCATTTCCTTGTGGATCGACCCCTTACTTACCACTAATGCTAGTCATTGGGAGTATTTAAGGTGTATAATAAAATTATTGTATAGAGCAGACTTAGTCAAATCATCAACGATTATAGGACTACGACTCTGAACCCCTATCAAGCAGCAACTCAATTTGATCGAATGGAGGCTCATTCACCCGAGCTGAACACCATTCAACCAAATGGATGTTTGATTCGGTCGAATCAGAGCATCTCATAGCCAATTTGTATCTTCAAAGTATCTTTTGAACTCTATGGGACTCTAGGAAAACCATAGAAATGCGTACCAAAGCTCTGATAAGCACGTCTAAACCTCGATAAGAGTGTCCAAGCCTTGAACACATCGCCATTGACCTTGAAGTCTTCCAAACCACCTGAAATAACCATGAAACAACCCGAAGACAAGAACAAGGTAAAATAATGCGTAATGTGCATATTATCAATTTAAATTGCAAGACTTGGTACTACAACAAGGTCGTAAACGTGCTCAAAAACGAGCACATCAACTACCCAACAACCAATCTTCCAAGCATAGAACGACGGAACTTCAGCGTATAACACTCCTTGCTTAATAGCCCATGTTCGATTTTCTTTTAATCCATGTTACAAAAGCATGACTATAACAGATAACTTCGCATTCGTCTCCTCTTGAGAAAAATCACCTTTTGTTGAGAATCCACTATCATCATATTTTTTCTTTCCCATTTGAAATTATAGCTACATCAAAATTAGATCAACATTCTCAATGTTTATTATGATTAAGAGTTTTATTCAAATTCAGTATTATATCATCTACCATCTGCCACATCCTAAACTATTAATGTAAAAATCATTAAATCATCGTAATGAATGTTGGTGGTTATTACTAGAGGCATTTAATGTATCGGGTCGGATTGGGTCATATTATTTTATTACTAATTATGAAATTAATTTTATAAATATTAATTGTGTTACCTAATATATCATATTCTAAAATTTTAATTATATAAATATTAATTGGGTTACCTAATATAGCGTAAAATTTAGATTTATCACCAAATCAAATGTCAAAATATATTATGTATTTTTATTTTTTATTTTTATTTTGTAATATATTATTATTCTTGCTAATGAACATTAGCAATAACAAAATTAATATTTCCTCCTCGTTTTTTACTTGCACCATTTTCCATTTTTTAGCAATGCTCTTTTACTTGCACTCTTACTATATTTGGTAAAAGAAGTACCTTTATTAACTTTATAACTACCCACTAGCCCACTTCTAATCACTCTCTTCCATTTATTACCTCAGTGAACCCTTACTCATCCCCACCCAATTTTTTTAGCTTGTTGAAGATTTATCATAAATGATGAACAATTCCCTCCATATATAATCTTCTTAACCCTAACTTTAGAATACTTGCCTTTTTTCTGTTTTCTCACTACCTCCACTCTCTCTCTCTCTCCAAATTTCAAGTCTATGGGTTATCTTCTACCAAAACTCGCCTCTCATGCTCTTTTCTAAAGTAACTTTTGGTTTGATTTTTAAGGTTTTTAGTCGAATATGAGTTTTTCCCTTGCTTTCCTCTGAAGTAATTTTCAGTTATATGGATTGCAAGAATTCTTGTTCATGATATGAGTATGCTCTAAATTTTTTCTATGATTTGTTTATAAGTTGATTCATTGATTTTCACTTTATAATCTGATTCATTTTTTTTGTGTTCAACACATCATTGTTGATTCTGATATTGAGCATTTATCTTTGTTTCCGATTTGGGTTTGATCTATTTCATCCTTCAAATTTATTTTATCTATTTTCTTTTACTGATGTCAATAAGAAGATGGGTTCCAGAATTTAAAGCTTACCTGATTGCTGATTGAAAAAAAATTGATTTTTGTCTTAATGGTTGCATGATATATTGGTGTGCGGAGCGAAGGTGACTAATTGTGAGATTTGTGGACTTTCTAGGTGGATAATAGACAACAATTATGAGAAAACTCTTAGAAAACAGTTTCAGTTCTTTCCTTTTTGCTCCAAGTTACCATGATAATGTGCTTCTAAGAATACTGCTAGTCACATGAGGTGGCACGTTGAGCACCATTTGGAAGATGAAGAGATGTCTCACCAATTAAACACCGAAGCATGGTCAATATTCAACCTAATACATCCAGACTTTGTGAGGGAGATAAGAAATGTGATAATGGGTTTGTGTACATGTGGTTTCAACCCATTTGGTAGTTCGGGTCAATAATATTCATCTTCACTCGTCATCATAACTCCATACAAACTTCCTCCATGGATATGCATGAAGAAGAAATATATGTTCAAATTGGTGATCATGCTTGGTCCTAGCAATACTAAACAAAAGATTAACTTGTGCCCACAACCGTTGATACATGAGTTGAAGTTGTTATGGGAACCCTTTTTTTGTTATTATGGGGTAGGCTGGGAAAGAGGACTGCTAGTTGTGAATCGATCTCAAGACCTTGCTAGAGGAAGACGGTACTTTTTGTAACTGAGACAAGACCCAATTCTTCCAAAACTTTTTTGATTGTAAGTGAAAGAGCCCAAAATACTTAGCTCGACTAAGCAGAAGTCACTAATTAGACTATAGTCAAAATTAATATTTATTTGAATCATCACAATCCATATATTCATGTTTTTATAATTTTTAAAAAGTTAAAATAATGCATTATATTGATAAAAACAAAGTGTATCAACTAGTTAATGATAAGAATGACTAAATATTACCAACAAACAGATTTACTTAACAAATTTATCTCATAAATTTTGGGGCCCTGTGAAGATTCTATCTTATAGACCCTTAAAAATGTGATCCAATCATGTGTGGTGAATGAAGGATTCAACGCATGAAATCAGATTTGATTCAAAATACGAGGGATATTCCAAGAACTGGCGCAGAGAATGTCTCGACTGAACTGGACTGCCAGGCTTCAATTCAACACGATTCTAGGCTTCCTCCGTTGATCTCCAATGGAGTTATCAGTGTCTTTGGATAGGGTGGAGTGGTGTCTTGATGAACACACAAGAACACGCACAACCTTGAAGGGTAGACTGACCCTTGGTAACCCAATTGCACAGCAATTGAAAGAAAAATCACTTAATGAAATTTCTGAAATTAAGATTCATAAAACTTGGTTTTTACAATGATTAAGCCATCTATATATAGGCCTAGGATACATGATCAAAGCAAGGAAAAAATACACGTCAAGCAACTACCTATAACGGTCATATTGTCCACGTGATGTGCATGTGCTTATTAAAATAAAACAGAACAAATAGAAACTAATATAACGCCTGTCAGGGTATCTGCTGACTACGTGACCTTTGGCCCTGTTTCTTGTGCCCTTCCCATGAATGTTAGGAGCACTCTTGGACCATGACAGCAAGGTCCGTGTATGGAGATTCCATTTCTGCCCTCCACGTCATCCCACGATCTTAGGTTTTGTCTGGACGGCTCTGTCAAGGTGGCCTGGTCAGCAAGGTTGATCAGACTCTGCTGCATGTCTGATTTCTCCTGTTCTATTGCTGCTGTTGGCTTCTCTTGTTTGTTCTTTTGTATTTGTCTTTCCATAATTAGTTCATCCTTTCTTTGGCTATCTTGGCTTGAATTAAAAACATCACGATTCAGTGTTGATGGACGTAATGCGGGACCAAATGTAGAGCCAAATGCAGAAACAGAATCACTAAGACTGTGATCATTCTCAATGCTGTTGTTGTTGTCCATTGGTTCCCTTGGATCTTTGTTGCTACCTTCATCTTAGCCTGGTTGATTTGGCTCAATCCCCCCTTCTTGAAAAGGAATTGCCTTCAATTGTAAGTCTGTGTAGTAAGGTGCTAGGTCCCCGATGTTGAATGTGGGAGATACACCATAGCTAGCAGGCAAGTCCACTGTAAAAGCATTGTCTCGTGCTTGAGCGATGATCTAAAAAGGTCCATCTGCCATGGACTTGAGCTTGTTGCTTCCATGCTTAGGAAATCTGTCTTTTCTTAAGTGCACCCATACATAGTCTTCCACCTTGAAGCTCCTTGCATCCTTGAATCCTCTGTCTGCTTTTTGCTTGTATTTGTCATTGGCTTGCATAATGTTGTTCTGAACTTGGGCATGTATTCTTTGTGCTTCAGCAACTTGCTTCTCTACACTCCATGTTCCTCGTTCCTGCAATGGCAAACACACTAAAGTAGTAGGAATCATAGGATTAAAGCCATATACACATTCAAATGGTGAGTACTTAGTAGTCAGGTTGGGGCATCTGTTATATGCAAATTCAGCATGGACTAATTTTTCATCCCAATCCTTGGTGTTTTTCTTAACTAATGTTCTTAATATATTTCCCAAGGTTCTATTTGTTACCTCTGTCTGTCCATCCGTTTGAGGATGATATCCAGTGCTAAACAACAACTTAGTACCCAACATAGTCCATAGGCTAGTCCAAAAGGTGCTCAAGAATTTGGAATGTAGGATAAAGTTGAGAATGTGAAGGACTGGAGGAATTCTACCCGCTTACCATGCCTAGAGTTCAACTTACTTTGGCCATTAATGTGCTTGAGTGATTCATGGTCTGAGTGTAGGATAAAGGGTTGGACTTTCAAGTAGTGTGACCATGTTTCTATTGCCCTAATTATAGCATAAAACTCTCTGTCATAGGTAGAATAATTAAGTCTACTACCATTTAGCTTCTCACTAAAGTAGGCAACAGGTCTTCCTTCTTGTATCAACATAACTCCAATCCCTTTTCCACTGGCATCACACTCAACCTTAAAGGGTTTAGTGAAGTCTGGTAGTCTTAGAATAGGTACCTTACACATCAATCCCTTAATCTGCTCAAAGGCTGCTTGAGCCTCAATAGTCCACTCAAAAACCCCTTTCTTTGTGCATTCTGCTAAGGGTGACATAATAGAACTAAAGTTCTTAATGAATCTTCTATAGAATGATGCTAACCCATGAAAGGACCTAACATGTGTGATGGTTGTAGGTGTAGGCCAGGTGGTAATTGCCCCTACTTTGACAGGATCTACCTTAATTCCTTCCTTCCCAATGATAAATCTTAGGAAATTCACCTCTGATAACATGAAAGCACACTTTTTTATTTTCCCATAAAGTTGTTGCTTCCTCAAGACTTCAAATAATTTCCTAAGGTGCTCAAGGTGTTCTCTCACTGTACCACTATAGATCAGTATGTCATCTAGCTTAGGCATAGGGAATTTGTACTTAACAGTAATGTTATTCACACTCCTGCTATCTACACACATTCTCCATAAACCATCTTTCTTAGGAACTAAAAGTGTAGGTACAACACATGGACTTAGACTCCCCCTAACATACCCTCTAGCTAACAACTCTTCTACTTGTTTCTGTAATTCCTTAGCCTCAATAGGGTTTGTCCTATATGCTGGTTTGTTAGGTATAGGAGCCCTTGGTATCAAATCAATTTGATGCTCAATTCCCCTTATGGGTGGTAAACCTTAGGATAGGTCATTAGGAAAAACATCTTGGAACTCCTCAATTAATTCCTGCACAGCTGGGTGAATAGGTGTGTGTGTGGAAGGTAGCTCTTTAGTGAACAAAACAAACACTGGGTTCCCTGATCTCAGCTCTCTGTCACACTCCTTTCTACCTATTAAGTGTGTGGGTTGTTTGGTCTTGACAAGAGGTGTGGCTTTGTGAGGGGGTAATGGCATCAACTCCTTGGTCTTACCCTCATGCCTCAGGGAATACACATTGGTATAACCATTGTGCATAGTCTTCCTATCATGTTGCCATGGTCTCCCAAGCAACACATGACAAGCATCCATGGTCAGAACATCACAAAGCACTTGGTCATGGTAGGTGCTTATGCTAAAGCTCACCAAGAATTGCTTACTAATTGCATTCCCTGTGCTATCATCCAACCATCTTAGTGTGTAAGGTCGAGGGTGAGGTTTAGTGGTTAATCCCAAGGTTTTGACTAGCTCTTTGCTCACACAATTGGACTCACTGCCTCCATCAATTATCAAATCACATAGCATGTTCCCGATCTTACATTTTGTTTGAAAAATGTTTTCTCTTTGGTCTGAATTCTTGACCTGTGGGACTGTGTGAAGGTTTCTCCTGATCAGCAGATTGTGAAGCTCCTTCTCAGGGTAAACATGTTCTATATCCTCTTCCTCCTCACTCTCCTCAGTAGTGCTTCCCTCCATTCTCTCCATTAAACCCAAGCTATTGACTCTAAAGGACCCCTCAAATTCATCCTCAGGTGTGGGTGGCAACTTAACCTCTTCTTTTCCCCCTATGTGCACTAACATAGCTTGTAGTCCAGTCCTACTATATATCTCAGCCCATTCCCTCTGTGTAAAGGCTCGTGCATTGGGACAATTCCTCTTGTAATGGCCATGCCCATGGCATTTAAAACACATAATGTCTCCCTAGCAGCAGGTTGCTTCTCTGTGTGGTTGCTAGCAGGTGTTCTGTGCTGCTGTGTCACCCTACTGATAGAAGGATTCTACACTGATGGTTTGTAGCTGGGCTCCCTACTTCTACTGGATGTGTATGCAGGCTGTGTAGTTCTTCTCCTTGCTGACTTCTCAAAGATCAAAGCACTGTTGCAAGCTCCCTCATAGATCAGGTTTTGGATGACCTTCACCTTATCCCTCAGGTCTTCCCTTAAACCCCCTAAGAACCTTCCTTTTTTTAGCTCCTCAGGCTCATCAATTTAGCACAGTACTGTCAGCCTCTTCCCTTCCTGTATATGATCTGCTACTGACTTGGTCCCTTGTCTTAGATTACACCAGTTAGAGTATAGTTGTTGTTTGTAATTGGATGGGACATACTTCCTCCTAAGGTGCTTCCTAAGCTTTTCCCATGAGTTAATATTAGGTCTATCTTCACGCACTCTCTGCCTCTGAACTCCTTCTAACCAGGTTGCTGCTAGCTTGGTCAATTTAACCTTTGCAATATTGTATTGTTGGTCAAGGTGGGTGTCTTTGTACTCAAAGTATCTTTCTACCCCCTTTTCCCACTCAATGTAGGTCTCTGGTTCATGTGAAGTGCCATCAAATTCACGCACATCAACCCTCATAGATTTATCCTCCCTCGCAATCTCAGGGTTAGGGTTGGGTTGTTGGTGTTGTGGTCTACCATTTTAAGTTCAGTGACAGTCAGATTCAATTGTTCAACCATGTTAACTAATGCATCAAAATTTTCTTCCATTTTCATGATGATTGATTGTTTAATCAGAAGAATTATGCACAGAAGCGAAGAAATTAATCACAGAGTCAGAAATTCCTTCAAGAGCTGGGTTCTTGAGGGTTTTAGATTATCCTCTGTGGATATCGAACAAATGCATGCATGTTTATTGATCAAATTCAACTGAAATATGTAGAAATATATTCAGAAACACTAAATCACGAAGAAATTTAATAAAAGAAAGAAAAACAACCGGATTTGTTCAGAAATTCGCCTCTGCAATTGCACACGCACAAAAATCGCCCTAATTCCTCTGAGTATTGATTCCTCTTGATCATTCAGGCATGATATTGAGAAATTCTCCTTCACAGATGAATAAGGATGATGTTCAAGCCCTACACGTACTTGCTCTGATACTAATTGATCCAATTATGCGTGGTGAATGAAGGATTCAACGCATGAAATCAGATTTGATTCAAAACACGAGGGATATTCCAAGAACTGGCGCAGAGAATGTCTCGACTGAACTGGACTGCCAGGCTTCAATTCAACACGATTCGAGGCTTCCTTCGTTGATCTCCAATGGAGTTATCAGTGTCTTTGGATAGAGTGGAGTGGTGTCTTGATCAACAAACAAGAACACGCACAACCTTGAAGGGTAGACTGACCCTTGGTAACCCAACAATTGAAAGAAAAATCACTTAATGAAATTTCTGAAATTAAGATTCATAAAACTTGGTTTTTACAATGATTGAGCCATCTATATATATATATGCCTAGGATACATGATCAAAGCAAGGAAAAAAATACACGTCAAGCAACTACCTATAACGGTCATATTGTCCACGTGATGTACATGTGCTTATTAAAACAAAGCAGAACAAACAGAAACTAATATAACGCCTGTCAGGGTATCTGCTGACTACGTGACCTTTGGCCCTGTTTCTTGTCCCCTTCCCATGACTGTTAGGAGCACTCTTGGACCATGACAGCAAAGTCTGTGTATGGAGATTTCATTTCTGCCCTCCACGTCATCCCACGATCTCAGGTTTTGTCTGGACGGCTCTGTCAAGGTGGCCTGGTCAGCAAGGTTGATCAGACTCTGCTGCATGTCTGATTTCTCCTGGTCTGTCGCTGCTGTTGGCTTCTCTTGTTTGTTCTTTTGTATCTGGCTTTCCATAATTAGTTCATCCTTTCTTTGGCTATCTTGGCTTGAATTAAAAACATCAATATTCAGTGCTAATGGACTTAATGCAGGACCAAATGTAGAGCCAAATGTAGAAACAGAATCACTAAGATTGTGATCATTCTCAATGCTGTTGCTGTTGTCCATTGGTTCCCTTGGATCTTTGTTGCTACCTTCATCTGAGCCTGGTTGATTTGGCTCAAAATTTAAGAAAAAAAATCAAAATAATAATATATGATAAAATCTCTATGAAGTAAACTTACTGTCCAACTAGCCAATATATAAGTTTTTAAAAGGAAGTGAAAAAGAGATTGCATATCAAGTCATTAACTTCTTTCCTAGTTCATATATATATATATATCTTTGTGGTAATTGAAACAATAAATAAAGTAAGTATAAAAACAAAATTTTAAGGCCCCCAAGAATGAAACCATGTCCTATAACCGCTTTGCACATGATAATCAAATAGAAAACTAAACTAAGCTGAGATTCAATGATTTTGAAACAAACAATGGGAATCGACAGACTACACAAGTTTACCGGTTGCACTAGTATTAGAATTCCGCCTCCATCACTCAAGTTAATCCTGAGAGCGGGCAATTAGTACATTGACAAATTTCATAATTAAGGATGATACATAAGTGTATCACAGTATCAGTAATGCTTTTCTTTCCAAGCAACGGATATATAGTTCCAGATTGGCTCAGGGGAGATCCTGAAACCATAATACAACAAATGAATACAAAAATAAGAAAGAAAAAAGGAACGAAACACAATGTCCCTTGATAGATTTGTCATTGGGCTTGTACACTACAAGACTTGTACAACGGGAGAGTTGATTGCACACAAGCCCGATGAAGTTCCATCCTAACATCCTTAACCTGAAATTTGGGTGTAGTTAAATTTTGTCATGCAAAGTCACCACCAAGTCATGAGCGTCATCCAAGAGTTTCCAGATATCCAAATTTCCGGACATGTTATTACAATCCCTTATTATTTCATCCATACTGTTGTATTTCTCTAGTATTAACTTCCTTCTCTGCAGCACGCATGCTGCTACAGCGTAGAGAAGTAGATCGTCAGTTGGGGGAGCTCTCAGCCGCATTTTCCCCCATGCCGACTTGCTGATTCCAGCCCTGATTGCAGCTTGGTCAGCCCACATGACCTCCCAGAGACAAAGTGTCTGCTCAAAAGTCAACTCTCTTCGGAAAAGTACGACCACCATTCTGTACAAAAAGAAACAGTCTTCTGCTTGAAGCTTCTCCAAATGACTATAAAGATGGGAGTCCTTGCATTTAATGATCTTGGATATAAGACCAAGCTGTCTTCTGATTCCCACCTCGTCAAGTCGGAAGTTGTGCCTCGCTTTTTTCATGAAACCAACAAAGCACCAGAATGCTTCGTGGTCCTCCTCTATGACCGATATAATGGGAGACAGAAGATCACTCATCCCCTGGCAGTAGCCAGTCTCGGGATCATAAAGGGCATAAGCTTCAAGGATAGAAACAAGTCGAGTAGCATGGTATATCATGCATGGTTCTAAGTGATCGTAATCTTTCAAGCCAACTTTCTCTGCGTGCTGTCTAGCCTTAGCTTCGGAGACTGCAGCCTGGGAAGGGCTGTATACAATCCATTCAGGATTTGCCCGAAGTGCATCAACACGGATAATTCTCTGCCATGTGGCAAAATCTTCAGAAGAGAAATTCAATCCACTCTCTTCTTTTGGAAGAGAAGAAACTGGATTCTCATCTAGATCATTTAGTTCGAATTCTTCAGCACTCAGAAAAGGTACATTGTCACCGTCTTCACCGTCTTCAGATGACTCAGACTCCAATGATACAGAACTAGCACCGGAACCATCTTCACCTGTCAATTCAATATTTTCTCCTCCAAATGAAGCAACAGAGGGTAAGATTTCAGGATCCCAAATAGGCCCATCGGAATCAGATGGATTATCTCCATCATTTGAAGTTCTTGCACTGCTTATGTCATATGACTCTATAGTGTTCAAATCTTGACTGAAAAAACCACCACTGCCACCATTGCTATCTTCTGCAGTCTCATTCACCTTGAAGTTTGCAACGCTGCGTCTTAAAATTCGGCAACATCGTCTTCGCAAGTTTTCATATTCTTTCCTGATTGTAGACAATGAACATCAAACAATGAATATAGTGAAAGGAGAAAAGACATAAACATTGACATAAGAATAGCAGAATTACCTTTTCTGGTTTCTAGTGGAGTCTCTTTCCTCCTTTGTGCTGTTCAAGTCATAACTGCTCAAACAAAACAAGTCAACGTTGTTAAAATTTTCCAACACCAAGAACTAAAAGCCTAGAGCACAAAAACACCATAAACTCTACAACTACTTCAAAGACAGAAAGATCATATTACTCAGCAAAGAAAATGGATGGCAAAGTGGAGCACATAAGGCAATAAGCGTGAATTCATACTAGTGACCAGTGAGAACAGCCTTTATGCAATTAAGCCTTTTTCGAATTGCAAAATATCACATTTAATCTAACCCCTCCACCCCGTCCATGAGAAGCTTCCTTAGCATCAGGGTAAGTGCATGATGTAGATGGATCATCTTCTTAATTAAAGGTACCTAATAGCCACTTCATAAATATGCCACAAACTAAAACTAGATTGTTTCCGTGAGCACAAAAGGCATTCAAAAACACTACTCTAGCAGATTCAGTTCCAGAGAGTTAAACAAAGCTACATAATAGTATATCACTTCCCTTTCTTTAAAAATGATAGGCCACATCAAAACTAGTCTACCTTAGATTATTACAGTATGTCACTATTTGATGATACTAAAACAAATAATCTCGGAGTAGAATTGCTATGCATTAACCAAGCTAATACATTTTGAAACCATTAGTTGTATTTCTAGACATATCTTGACAAACTAATGCTCAAAATTAGCGAGCTTGGCAACAAACTTCAATGTCAGAAACGGCATGTAGCATGAGGTAATCAAGACAGAATTTGTGAAGAATAGTGGATGATAGTTGCTAGGAAACACACTAGTAAAGTGATAAAGTGATTGCTGGTAGAGGCATCATTATTCATCAAACATGAACATTAACTTTTTGCCTTGTGGGGACGCAAGTCAGATTTGGTAATTACTTAATTATCCAATCAAACCAGAGAACAAGAAGCAGCCCTCAAATTAGTACAAAACGCCAAGACTTCAAACAAGATAAAATGACATCTATATAGCCTTTCTATACTTACACTCCAAGAAGAAATGGCCAAACCTCTGCTCTAATATTGGGATCAACACCCTGCAACAAAGAAATGAGGCATGAGATTTTCCATAGAACATTCAGAATGGATTTGGAATAGCTGACGTACATGACACCACATATGAAACAGAGGGCACAGGAACAAACTTACTCCGCTTCTAACTTTCTTCAAAAATTTAATCCCGCCATTGGACAGTCTACCATCGGGTTCAAACAAGTGTTTCCAATGCTTGGGTAGAAGGGCACGTTTTCTCCTCCGCCTTGACCACGGAGATTTAAGACTTGACCTGCCATAAAAAAATACACAAAAGGGAAACAACAATAAGTATCAAATTCAGCTACAAAACGCCCACTAATACAAGAAAAAACAATTACGAATCATTACATATTATCCTAAAGGGAATACCATTTGCACCTAAACGATCCCACATCAAATGAGGCATACAGGATTCAACTATACTTCTATGATTTAAACTGAGGGATAACCGTTTATGATTTCAATAAAGCTTACTGAAAACACTGCAGTAAATACAAAATGTCGATTCATACTTCATATACAAAAGGCTCTATCAAGTGACGCATCCGCAATGAGCAAAACAAATTTGGCGGTATCAATGGCTATAGCCTAATGCTTCGTGGGATAATGGTGTCTATAATGGAGTTGGCGAGACAATGCCTGAAGCAATCTGTGCTCCAACATATTTTGATATCACAACTCTTTAATCAAAGGTTTTGACAGAAAATTTTCAACTATACAGATTACGATTAGACAGTTTGTCAAAAAGATTAGACATTGCAAAGTGTGATGGATTAGTTCCTCAAGAAAATGATAGTAAAATACAAAAAAACAGTTCAACAATTCATCAATCTATAAGGAAAAAAAGACTCCAAGATCTTTGAACAAGTCAAGGGTAAATATTATTCTCATACAAATAACCCGTCAAATGCGCAAAATCCAATCTCTATAGGACCAAACTAAACCTAGGAAAATCACCTCATAGAAAAATTAATGTTATCAAATTAGCAACTCAAAAACAAACTGATGAGTAACCATGTCAAGGACCAAATCAACAAAAGGCTTAAAGCTAATGGTTGAGCTTCAAAAAATATGTTATATGCTCTATCACTAACACACAATATTTGCAATTCAAAGCCTTTATAGTCTGTTCATATAATCAGGAATAACCCAATTTCATAACAGACAGATATATCAGTGATGGAATTTTCGATTCACTATATACCTAGTTCTCAATTTGCAAATTAATGTTAGTTATCCACACAGATTTCAAACTCATTTGAAGAACACAATGTTCAAGAAGCAAAAAATTCATTAAACAATAACAGTGAGTAATTCAACACTAATAAAAGGTGAAAATACTTACAAAAAATAACAAATTTCAGATCTCAAGCTCTAAAACTTACCGATCACTAGAAAATGGGGATGAAGAAGAGGAATTAGTAACTACAAAAAAAACCGATCTTAAATGAATCCATGAAGAAGATGATTGCGACGGAGAAGATGAAGATGATGAAGATGATGAAGGTGTAGAAGTGTGACTTCTCCGAAGAGATCTTAACAAGTGTTTTTGTTCAGTAATCATTACTCAATTTATCCCTAGTTACCAAATTAAGCTCAAAAACTGATTGATTTAGCTATAGTGGTGAAGCCTTGGCGGCGTCAGCCATGGCTGTTAATGGAAGACGCTAAGCCGCCGCTCCGCCGTCGGAGGATGAGATATAGTGAAGGGTAGTGAAATTAAAGCTTGAAGAAAATTACCATGGCGGAAATTTGTGACTAGTTTCCGCCATGAAAATGGATGAATTGCTTTATTAATTCTTCTTTTGAAAGTACCCCAACTACCCTTTACTCGTTTTCTCTCTCTTTTCTTTGGTAGCTTTTTCTCTTTTATTCAATGGTTGGGTATTTTTTTTTTATCGGTTTTTGTGTCATTACCCACATTGTGTGTGTTCGGCGAAACCTTTCAAATAGTGTTTAGCGGTTATTTTGGTTAAATTAGTAAATTAGTTTAAATATTGTTCAATACTCCTTTTGTTGTTTAAAGAAGTTTTTATTTGCCTGAAAGTTGATAGAAGGTCGAATACTCTCTAAAAGGGATGGGGGAATAGAGAATATGCCCTTTTAAAATTTTTATCTGGAAGGTTAGCTCAAGAGAATGGGTAACCTTTTCAAAACTGTAATCTGAAACAGTTTTAGGTTAATCAATAAAACTATAACGTATGTGCGAAAATAAACTTAAACAATAACACACAATATATTAACGAGGTGCTGAAAATCTGTGTTCATATGGATATTCGTGTTCATGAAGTGAGAAAGGGAGAGTACTTTCCTACAGTGTTGAATTACTGCGTATGAGTCTAGAGTCCCTTAAATGTGAACTTGAATTGCAAAAAGAGCTTGAAGATGATGCAACATCAAAACTTAGAGTTCCTGAATCTCATGAAAAAGATAAAAATGATAATGATGAATCTCTTAAACTTATTGGCTCTTCATTTCTTGTTGGTTCTATTGAAAATGTTGAAATTCATAATTTAGAAGCTACAAATTGATCGAAGGAAGAACCCTAGGTTCTTAACTCTCCACAATGTGACACAAATGAAATGGTTTGCCCCGACACACCAGAATATAAATTGCAAAAGAATGCTAGAAAAAGAAAGGTGTTTTGATGAGGTATTTTCTTACTTATAACCAACAATTTGTGTGATGTAGACTTATTCGTAGTTAGGGAAGATGAAGTTTTGAGGATGTTGTTGCATGAACCCCCTTTCCTATTAAGAAGTTGATATTTTTAGGAATTGGCTTGGAAGCCCTTTTGGGAAATACTAATTTTTGCTTCTTATGCAAATGTGATCTTTTGTAGGTTATTCCTACTATGTAAAGTTGGTATGTTATGTGTATTATTATGATGAAAATTAAGTAATGTTTTATTAACGTAAATTTGAAATGTTGGCTTCATTTATTAATTGCATTGTGTATGCAATGTGTTCCTTTTGTTTTGATCCTCAATGATAAGATATTTTTTCCTTTGAAAGGTTTTTCAACTCATTTAGTTATAAAGTAGCATCATGTAGTCACCAATGTATACAACTAATCAGGGGGTTAAATATATAAAATATACATGCATCAGTGTTGCTCTTATGTTGTAGTGTATTGGTTGATTATGTGTTTGTTGCTTGAACACAATGAGTTGAAGGAACTTAATGATGAATGAAAATATAGACTGAGAGGCTTCAATCAAAAAGAACATTCATGTTTTAGATTTTGCATTTCAATACAGTTCATAAGTCCATTACAATTCTGATTTCTTAACTAACTTGTTCTTGTGTTGTGTCCATTTGAAATGGAACTTCATTTAAATCAAAATCTTCATATTCATCTTCACCTTTACCTTCACCTTCATTTCTCTATGGATGTGTATTGTGTTGATGTGGATTAATGATGTTGATTGCTTCTTCAACCTCTCTCCTTGGAGCTTTTACTTGTAATCTCAATCTCCCTTGAGAATCTAATTTTTCCTAGTTAACATGTGGTTATGTGTAGTCATTTGAACCATTATTCTTTAGTATCTCATTCAAATGGTATTGAAGTGAATTCCATACATAAGTCAATGCCTTCTCATTCATTTTAAAGTATGCATCAATAACTGCAGTAATTAGTTCATTCATGTTCTTGGGCATTTTTTATGCATCAGCGATTGTATGCTCCTAAAAAATCTCAAATTTAAAATGTTGCAATCTGGACTATTTGGAGCCTGTTGTAAAAGAATAAATTTAAATCCTCCTTGTTCATGATGTTGTTGCCATTGTTCGTCGTCTTGAGTAATGTGTGCTCTCGCAGTATCTTGTTGTATAAATATAGTTCTAGAACCATCTTGAGGCCATTTTGCTATAATTGTAGGGATAAGTTGAGTTATCAACATTTCTCTATACACATTTGTATTAACTGTATCTACTGGTTTCATTTCCATTTGCCCCTTGTCTCTATTTTTTGATTTTCTTTGGGCTACCACATTTTTTATGAAAGGAAACATGCCTATTTTTCCATCAAAAGTACAATGTCGATGTGCCCATCTAGGTCTTGCCACGGCCCCTAAGAACATGGCCTTTGGAATGTATTTAAATGATTTACCATGTCTATATGAGATACTTTCTTTGTCAGCTAAGTAAACCTTTTATGTTTTTCTGATTAAGTAATAAAACCATTTTTCATCTATGTGAATAAAATCATACATTCGTTTATAAATTGGTTTATGTGGAATATTATCATATTGTAATAGACTAATGACCAAGAAAGTCTTTGTAACTTGTTACTTGCGGTTAAAGATGGATGCAATGGATTGGAGTGAGGTTTGATCTCCCCTTTCTTAGCCTCCATGTTGTTGTTGATGAAATTCCTAAACATGTAGCTACATCTCTAATGCATGTTTTGTTTCCCATTGGTTGTGATTGTAAGATGAGTGGATCAATTAATAGTACTTTTTTCCTCCTATAATTTTTGTGAATTCTTGGGACATTTTATGGCTTGTTAGCTTCCTTATTTCATAATGCTTTGTTCCATAACTTTCCTATGGTTTTCCTTAAGTAACAAATTGGTTAGACACTTCATTGATGGCCTCTCTTGGTATTGTATAACTTTTTTTGGATAATAGTGTTTGAATATTTTTTGTTTTTCTTCATCACTAAGTCTAGGCTTTCTATGTGGCTGTTGAGTTGCATTTATGAGTTTCCCTATTAAAGATGATGATGATGAAGATGTTGACATGTTTTCATTACCATAATACCAAACCCCAACAATATTCTCTTCTTCATTCTTTGACATTTTAATTGGTTGTTTTTTTAGTTAATGCTTCTAATTTTCTAAGCTAAGTTATCTGTATTTATAGTGCTTGTCTCAATTAATGCATATGGTAATAATTCTAAAAAAATTAATGGGAAATCTAATTTACTTTCCCTCCATTTTCGTTGAATGCAAAGAGATAAGAGTTCGACTTTTTCCCTCCAATTTTATTGGGAAAAAGAGGATCATGATGAAGGATGAGTAATCATACAGTACACCCCCTATATCTGATTTTTTTTAATATGTTGAGGGATGATGATATTTTACTGACCTCATTATTTTTTGTGAAACAATCATGCTAAGATAGAATCAACGTTAGTGCTTCATTTTGCATCAAGTCATGCTGCTGAGATGGAATCAACTAATGCTTGAATAGTTTAGGATTTTTATAAGTTTATTATATCAGAACTTTTAAAGGGAATAATTAAAAACCCTCATTTATTAAAACAGATTTTAGTTTCAATAAAAAGCCGAATTTTCTTTATATATTTAAAGTTTATTTTCTTTTAGTGGACCCTACATGTTTCCCACTATCAATTAAAAACAAAATAAAATGTTTTCACTATCTATCTTATCATTACTTCAATTGTAAAGATTCTACTTTTCTTAATTCCCGTGAACATTCCCTATGGGAACATCAATAAGGAACTGATGGAGTACAATTATTAGCCCCACTAATACCAGAGACAATTTCTTACACGAGTAGCTCTTAATTCAATTGCTTCTATTCAATTATTTTACCAAGCATTTCAAAAACTTTTTACGTGTTGTGTTTTTGCATGATCATTTAATATTTTAAAAAATGGACCGTTGTTTTGATTTGAAATTTAATTATTGTCCTTTGTATTTAATTTTTTCAAATTGTTATTCAATTAATTTAGTCATATTACTATTGAAATTTGAGCAATAAGTTAGATTAAATAATTATAAACATAGTAAATAAAAATTAAGCATTCAAAATTAATTAAAATAACAAATTATAATATGACAACTACTTTTGCTGAACAATGATACTTTAGGTAGCAAGTTAGACATATAGTACTACCCATAGCTACTTAGATAGCTATTGCTACCCATATCTACTTAGACTGCTAACACCTGTTTCAACTTTCAAAGCTATACCTTGTGTCGAATAGGCCTAATCTATATTTAGAGATGGCTATAGGACGGGTTAGCCGAAATCAGATTAGTCCCGACTGTCAAAAAATAGTCCTCGGAACCATCCTGGAGAGATTCTATATTGGTCCGATTTTAGGGGGTGTTTGGTAAATGGCTTTTGGCTTAGCTTTTTGGTTGGGTTTTGGCTTTTGGCTTGTTGGTTGGTCAAACAGCCAAAAAAAGTGTTTGGTAAATGGCTTTTAAAGCAGTTGAAAAGCTGGCTTTTAAGCCAAAATGAAAAAAAAAATACTCCAACCAACTTTTTTGGTTGGTTTTTGGCTTATTGGCTCACTTTTTCTCTAATAAACAACCAACAGCCAATACTCAAATTTACTTATCTCCACAAACAGCTGATCTTTTCAGCTAGCTTAAAAGCCAACAAAAACAGCTAATATTTCTAGCTGATCAAACAAGCCAACTAAAAAGTCAACTGCCAACAACTAACAGTCAATTCTAAACACCCCCTTAATAATCTCAGGTTACAAAGCTGCGAAACCACTGATAAGATTTGAATTGGAATTGAAATCGTCTAATTCTCTTAAACTGCACAAAAGTAGCCGTTTGGAGCTCAAAACTAGCCATTGGAACCTTGTACTAGTGGAAAAAACTTTATCTGTTGCGTAACATATGTTACGGTTCTTTAATGACGCAACATAAAATAGAGCAAAAAAAATTAGACTATATGTTACAGGTTTTAATGAATTGCAGCATATAGTCTAATTTTTATTTTTTTATAAAAAAAATTAGACTATATGATGCGGTTCACTAAAAACCGCAACATATAATTTTTTAAATGATGCGGTTCTTAGTGAACCACAGCTTTAACAAACTCAATTTCCTAATCTCAATTATTCAATCAATTATCCTTAATCTCCGATAAAAATTTCTTAATCACCCGTTTACCAAAAACTAAACCGCCAAAAAACGTAAAACCTTATTATCATTTTCAAATAGCCCAAAAATCTTAGTTATTGTTTTATGTTACGAAAATTGTTACATTTAAAATCGTTTTAGAATTTAATTAAACGTCTACATGTTAAACTCGTTTTTCACAACAATTTGCTTAACGATTATTTTAATAACTTTACAACTTTTACTTTTATCAAAAATCTATTTTATACTTCTAAGATGTTATTTATTATTTTATGTTACAAAAAAATTCCTTTTAGTTATTTATTTTATAATTTTGTTAAAACATTACGTTTTAAGTTCTTTTTCTTAACCAAACTTTGTTACATTATTATTTCAACTTTATAACTTCGATTTATATATTTTGACACAAATATATTTATAAATATTATTATCAACTTTAAAGTGCATTTTTAGCTAATTTTAAGTAAGCTTAATTCCAACACCAAACCTTACGCAAACTTACCCATTATTTTGATGTACACCTCCTAGCACCAAATAATTATAAATAGGATGAAATTGAGCCAAAAATCAGCCTCAGCACACCTTTCCAACCAGCCGCCTCTTCCTTAAGCAAACATAACGATTTTCCTACTTTCTTCACTTAGACAAGCTACCTAAAAGCCCTTACACCTGGCATAACCTAACTAGACTAGCATGCACCATCATTAGTCCATTTTTAGGCATCATTAAGCCCCCCAAATAGCCCCCCAAGCTGATTAAATCCCCCTCCCCATGCCCCTTTGTATGGCATTAAGGTTCCATCTATGAAACACCCCTGAATTTGGATAAAAGTTAAATATTATCTTTAAAAAGGTGCGTGGAAATTTCAGCAGCATCTCTTCTAAAAATCGAACATGTGGTAGAGCAATTAGCAATATAAAAACATTAAACTAATCTAAGGCATCATTGCCTTTAAAATCTCACACCACGGCGGAATGATTCTTCGCTGGCTTCTCAAATCAACATGCCAAGCATGGATCGTGGTTCTAGTGTCGACGTTTGCGTTTTAAAAAGACTTAATTCCTTAAAAGCATATAGAGTTATAAACTACGCAGCGGAAATACAAATATATAAGGGAGGACACAAGGCCTCATAACAAAACATATACAACCAAAGCTTACAAAAGATAACAAGAGCTACAAAATCAAAAGTTAATGGTATGACACAGGTTATGCTTCGCCCTCATCACTCTCCCCCAATGCAATTCAATGCAAAAGAAGCTCCAATATCTGCTACGCCTGTCTATGATCCTCCTGCTACTCAACATTACACCAAAGGCCAATGTGTCATAGCAGGACAATCATAGAAAGTCATCAACAATCAAACATAAACACAAATACGTACACGTCAGTAACTAGCATCAAATATAATAAGGCCAACTACTAGATAAAATTTTATTATAAAACAACATAAGATGATCTCATAAGACGCAAGCACAGATAGTAACCATTTATCGGCCACTTATACTTCTTAATTTCATTACGTTCTTTCCAACTCGAACCACGTGTTCTTGGGTAGAATGCAGGTCTTCACGCTCCTCTTTTCAAACATAAACTCTTGCAAAACACGTAAAGTATCAACTCGACCAAGGCATTAACAGAATACCTAACACATGACCTTATAGAGCTTGTCTATCTTAAGGTAAGTGTGATCATAGTCTGTAATACCCTTGAGGTAACTTAACTTAGGCACACTTCTCACTAACATGAACTATTCTATCAATAAGTAGATGTTCTATCAATAAGTAGATGTTCTATCAATGAATAAACGTTCTATCAATGTGTAAGCTTTCTATCAAAGAATGAACCTTCTATCATTAAATAACTTTCAATCAATGAATAAACTTTCTATCACTGAATAAATTTATGTCAGTGGATCTTTTCTCTACTTTCTGGCATAGTGACACGGTCAAGGGCGTTATCGGCCATCCGGCTTCCTTGGCAAAGTATGAGCTTATGCCCCTTCCAACTGACCCTCTCAGGTCCTACTTTCGGGAAAAACTAACACGTTGGGGTACTAAACCAGTGAAGAGGCCACCATATTGGGGTTTGCAAGGCCCGCATGGTAACACCTCGGTCAAGGGGCGGTATCGGCCACCTGACGCCCAATGACCCAAGCATGCTCATACCCCCCTTACAGTTGTCCCATCGAACCTCACCTAGGGGACTACTAAATCAACTGGACATAATCCAGTTGAGTCACGCCAGCTAATCATAATGTAATACTTTATCAGATGGGAACAACTTCCACTTTCGACTATTAATTAGCGCCCTGGGATAGCAGCACGCCAAAACCCACTGAGCCACTCAACAAAATATGAAATTCACATATAAAGGAGTCATTCTAACTCCAAGTAAGGCATAATCCAATTCTTAAATAGATAAGGGGGTGGTTCCCGCCTTCTATTAACACTCTCATTCTCTAAACTATTCTAAGCACAAGGATTTCATAGTCGATAGCTCTTTATATGAAGTGTACTCACTAGTGCCTCATAGTTTCGATACAATATTGTCTTAAAGAAAATTGCATATAAGGTTGTTACTGCGTATACGTACCTGTGAGCGTCACTGCACGATCAAAAGTCACAAAATCACCTAATTAAGGCTCTACTTTCCTCTTACGATATGGGCACCTATATAAGTTACGAGTAGAACTAATAAGTTCTCTTAACTACTTTGCCATACCCAACTAATTACCAAAGTAACCGCTATCACCCATTCAACATGAGTTTCCGATTACTCTAGCACGCACACAACTCATTCAATACAAGTCAAAATTATTCACCCAACACAACATAAGTCTTTCCATCAATTTAAAGTAGAAGTATGTGTGAATCGTTTCTTTACATTAACTAATTTTGAGCATATCGACTCGCGTTACCCAAAAATAACTAATCACAACTAAATCTTACAATTTTAATATAACATTAATATAACGATAAGGCAAATCTTAGAGTTATCGTATCGAGATATCATTTGTTACATTCTTCAAAGCTATTAAGAAATATAGTCAAAACAACACGACAAATTACTTTAGCAACCATCGACGATAATTTGACATTATGCTCTTTGCTTACTAACATCATGTATCTATAACTTCAATAAAAACCTAATAAGGGTATTTGTAATTCACTACAATCAAACCACAACAATTAGTAACTATTATTCCCAATTTAATCAATCAAAATCACTTTCATAGTCAACTAACATCATCACTGTTACTAATTATTCACAACAATAACCAATCGACCAAATCTTAAAACAACTTTTAAAGTTATTTAATCAATCATCACCAAATTATAGTATAAAACACACATCATTAGTAATTTCATCTCTAAATCCAAGCTTTAATCGTTTCGTTTTCAAAGATAACATATTTAATTACTACCCATACTAAGATTCAAAGAAGCTAATACAAAATCAACACACAACCCATAATTTCAAATCACACTTCAAACCCTAAGTCGTAAACATGTTTAATTCATCAATCAAATTCTTACCCACAAAAAGATTCAATGAACTTAACAAAAAATCAACATCAAACTCAATACACTTAATTCTCCAAATCAAACTAGAAAATTAATTATAGAAAAGAGAAGAGATGGCTCACAAAGGTAAAACTAGGAGATGGACAAGGAGGTAGGTGGTTTTTGTGGTGGTGGTGACTCACTGTGTGAAATGGGGAGAAGGAGTCACATGGATTGTCCCCTGCTGGCGGTACAGTTGCCGAGCTGCTGGTGGTGGGGAGATCTACAGCATGCTGCCGCCGTAAGGGAGAGACACGCAGCCTACCTGCTGCTGGTTACCGTGAGGAAGGAGAAAAGCAGCCTTCCTGCTGCCGGCTGCCATGAGTGAGGCTGGTGGTGCTGTTGGGAGGCTTCAGACGTAAGGTTTTGAGGGAGTATGGAGTCACAGGGAGAAGAGGAAGAGGGAGAGGGAAGAAGGAGGGAGTGATAGCTTGTTTTGGGGCATCAAGGGTTTCATGCCCTTTTATCATGGTTATTATTATTATTATTATTATTATTATTATTATTATTATTATTATTATTATTATTATTATTATTATTATTATTATTATGTTTATTTATTTAGTCTAGATTCATTTTCTTGTGAGGCTCAACTAAGAGACTCACCTTTGTGTACTCACACGTATAAATAAAATAATAATTTTGATTCGAACCTCTTTATTTTAGAGGTCGCAATCGTATTTTTAATATAATTATATGTTAATATTTAAATTCGTATATAAAAGGGATTTATTAAAACTACTTCTAAATTGATTTAACACAATTATAAAATCTCTAAAAGTCCTTAAAATATTAATTAATGACGTCAAAAAATCTTGGGGTGTTACAGTCTAGGTACTTTTCCAACATAAAAAGATTTGTGACCCTAAATGGTGAGTTGAAATTGGGAAGCATGAAATCTCACGATTGCCATGTAATGATGCAAGTGTTCTTACCAACCGTAATCCGTGGAAACTGCCAAAATATGTAAGATATGCTATTACCGAGCTATGTTTATTCTTCAACACAATTTGTTATAAAGTGCTTGATCCCTTTAAACTTGATGATATTCAAGTCGACGTGATTGTAACTTTATACAAGTTTAAGATGAAATAAAGCTTTTATGTCCAGTCTTTTTAAGATGTTGTTATCCTTTTGAAAGATACATGGGAGTTTAAAAAAATAAAGTGAGGTATCTAGCACAACCCGATGAGAGTACAACTTAAGGTTATTAGGATCGGTATTCCGCATAGGATCGTTAAGAGGGTAGGATCGAAATCGGTAGAATCAGATGTGATCCTATAAATATGCATTAATGGGCTTTGGATTACTGATCATTAACTATATATATTTGTTATCTTTTTAATTTTTAAGGTGTAAGTAAACACTTATTTGACTTCATCTCTTATGTTTTTTTTTAAATATTTTTAATAATCATTTTTAAACAGCAAATCAAGAAAAACTTGAATTTAATAAAAGTATTGAATTATTTTAAGTTTTTATTTATACGCAGTGAAATCTCTATTATATGGAAATATTTTACGATTGGGATCGTAGACTCGTGTTGTGATTCTACCACCTAAATTCTTGAGCTAAGTAGGATCTCACGATTCTACCACATTAAGATCTTACCTACGATTCGGATCGATCGCCTATTTTTCGATCGTAAGATTGTAGAATCTTACATCAGAATCGGGATTCTGACAACTATGCTTAAGGCACTGTAAGCGATGAGATTAGTAAATTCATAGCTGAGTATATGGCCATGGCAAAACCTATTGGACTTACTAGCTCACGACATGAAGGAAGGCTTGAGTGAAAATGAACAATTGACTCAAAATCA
>NC_080060.1:15200221-15245221 GCF_026212465.1 Amaranthus tricolor | reverse complement strand
ATTTTAGGTATTTTGAGAGCAACGAGGTCAATTCCCATATATTCGAGACATTTGCACGCTTATTAAGACTTCTCGGAAGCCATATGAAGTTCAAAAGCTCCTTTGGTGCCTTAAAGATGCAAGGGAGCTAGAAAATCAAATGGTTCACCCAAACTAAAATCCATTTGATAGAATGGACATGGCTCGGGAAAATGAGCTCCATTCTGTCAAATAGGGCTCTTAGCAAAGTTTAAAATGCTTGTTGGAATGATCAAATGAACATCAGATTCGGTCGAATGAACTTGGTTCGACCGAATGAGGCCCGAATTCGACCGAGTTGCCCCTATTTCACAACATCAAAATTCTAATGCACATAGAGATTCAGGTGAATCCCTTGCCCATTTGGCCGAATGGCCCCCTGCATTTCTGCGATTTTGTTTTTCTACTTGAGCCCAACTTGTGGGTTATTAAGAGCATTTAAGGCATCTTAGTTTAGGCTATAAAAATCCCCTAATCTCTGTTGGGAGGGATGAAGACATCAAGTTATGCCTCATTTTATATTAGCTTTGCTCTAGAATAGATTTAAGTTTTCCTTAGTTCTTCTCCAAAACCCTAGTGTATAGTTTTATTCCTTTTAATCTTTCCATTTCAAGTTTTTACCTTTACATTTTGGATTTGAAGCTTTTTTTTTGGATTCTTCATTTCATTCATATTGAAGTATTAATCTTGGTTAGTAAGTATTATTTCTTTTCTTGCTTTTTATATTAGGTATTTCTTTTATTGCTTTCTTGTTGAATCTATTTTTGTTTTTGATTGTTATGTTTATATTGATCATGCTTAAAATCTTATTAATATTGCACTATTTAGTTTAATCATGAGTGAGTAGTTTGTTAGAGTTTTGTTAAGTGATTCCCCGAGAAAGAAAATACTCTTCATTGCATAGGATTAGGGAAAAGTTAACAATACTTAGTCATTGATATTCGATAGGAATCTTGTCCTGCCACTCCTAGGGAGACATAGGGGGATTGTAGGTCGTTCGTGTGTTTTGCAAAATCACCAATTTCCTCTCGTTATCTTAAGTGTTGAGACTAGTTATTATTTGATTTTCTCTAACCTAGTTTATCTTTTATCAAAATCAATTTCCTAGAGTGGATCTAATTTATCCCCGTTTTTATATTTTGATTTGTATTGTTTTTAAACTTGCTTTATTGTTCTTGCTTTTAGTTCTAGACTTTACACCTGACCATAACACCTTGCTATATCAAGAGTTTGAATATAACTCACACTTATCGTTGTGGTTCGACCCCCATATTCCCCCCCCTTCCCGTACTTGTGTAATGCTTAGAGTGTATAAATATTGTTTCAAAGATTTACTACAAACCCCTTTTCAAAATTGGCATCATCGTCAGGGACAAGACGTTATATTTAGATTCTAATTCTCTAGATATAGTTTATTTTCATTTTGTTTTTGCTTGTGAGTGCTTACATTTGGTTTGCAGTTTTGTTTGCATGCATTATAGCACAGGCATATCATAGTACTCACTAGTACCATACAATCCCGAGGTCTAATGCTTGAGAAGGCAAATTCTACATCCCACTCCAATTCTGTTATAATTAAAACAATTAAAACAAATTAATCTATTGCATCCAATAAAAAAAATTGGCAATTAATTTTCGTAAGTAAAGAAGCATACATCTATTAAAAACCCTTTTATTAACTTAAGGGAGTGTTTGGTTCATAGCTTTTTGGTTGCCTTTTGGCTTTTAGCTTGTTGGTTGGTCAAACAGCCAAAAAAAGTGAACCATGTATGGTTTAGGTCTTGATTCAAAGTCTTGTGATTCATTGAGAAAGGAAGAAAAGTCCTAAGGCTTTGGGACTAGCGTAGTAGCTTCTATTCAAGAAACACGAAAATACAATAGTGGATGACAATAATAATGTAATTGATTAGCTCGTTGATGCCAAATAAACTCTAAGTGTTAGGAGTTAGTTCGAAGGTAGTTAAAAGTCACACGTCTAATTTGTATTAAAAAGGCATGTGCCTAACTTTTGCTTAGTCTTTGATGCTTGTCTATATAAGAAGCCAAGGAGGCATCTACACATTGTATGATTTAGTTTTTGATGATTAAAAAAGTCTTCTAAGAGATTAGATTTTAGAGAAAGGTGTGCTCTTTCAAGGGAAATTGCAGGTTACTTTTCCTAACCTATGATTCTTCCTTTGTGAGTGAAGCAAAGAGAGATCATAGCAAGATTCCACTAAGATCACATGAGTGAACCTTTGATTGAGAGTGGAAGGCAGAGGCTTGTTGCTGAGTGAAGTCAATTGAGTTTTGTTCAAGATTAACCATAGTTTGATCATATCCTTACATTTTCGTGAGGGAGTAGTATTTAAGAAGTGAAGAGGAAACTTTTTTGTTTTATTATTGATGGGATAAACTTTTATGCTAAAAATTTCCCACAAAAAACATAGGTGGATGAGATGAAAATTTAGAAAAAGATTGGTGAGAGAAATAATTTTTCACACCATTGAGAGTGCGCTCTTAGGGAAAAAAATTTCATCTACAAAGCACAAATATCAAGCAGATTCTTGTCTCTAATTGAATGGACCTATAAAAGAAAATAAAAATTAAGAGTATTAAAATAAACTGAATTCGGTATGATAGACGGTTTCATGGGACATTTGAATTGTGATAAACGTGGACAAAAGAACTCCACAAGCTCCTTCATTTCCAGATTTGTTTGAATTGTGATAGGACCCGACTTGAAAACCATGCCCACAAAATCAACCCACCAATGGCCCGTCTCAATTCTCACTTTCTCTTCCATACTAGCTATTTCCCTTCCTCCTTCACCACCATTACCGCACACCACCGCCTCCACGTCACTAGATCCTACGTGGCATCAATGTCAGAAACGGGTACCCGACAGGCTATTCAAGTTCATCCGTCACTCGAAGTTCTTGGAGGTGGTCGCAACAAGTTTTTACCCGCTTTGAAGAAGTATCTGGAGGACCCATACAACCCGTTTCCTCTAATCGGGTCTAACCGACATGTTGAGACCATATTTGCTGCGTTTTATCGGTCTCTTCCAGAAGTTAAGTATAAGCGAGAATGTTTAAGAACTAAAGATGATGGTGCTGTTGCTCTTGATTGGGTTGCTGGCGATCATTCTACACTCCCTCCTCTTTCCTCAATCTTAATTTTGCTGGTAATTTTCTAAAACTATTGTTTTTGTGGTTAATTTGAAGTTTGAATTGCTTAATTTATAAGAAATGCTGATTTGAGTGCTTAAATGAAAAAAATCGGAGCATATAAAAGGTGGGTATCGGAAATAGAATGCTATTACAAATACAAATACAATTACAAAGTACAATAAACAAGCTATATTTGTAAACCCTTGTATATTGGCTATGGAACTCCTTTGATCACCAATGTTGCAACGATGAATGTCGCTCGGGAACTCAATATAAGTTGAAGACGTGTAATTACTTTTCTTTTGTGATATTTCTCTTGCTTGGGATGATAATGAAACTGATAAAAGAGATACAATCTACAACAACAAACCCTTAGCACAAAGAGATTAAGTATTGTGGATGCATTAAGAACTTATAAGAGGTAGAGAATGTTAATTATCTCCCCACTTCATGCAAAAGAGAAGTAATAACAAAGGAAATGTTCTAAGGAAAAAATCAGAAAATCACTTTAAAGGGTGGAATGGCCGTTACACGCCTGCTATATATATAGAGCAATGCATAACCACATGCTTATCTATTAGAATAACTGATAAATGATTAGTTTCCAATCATTACGGGGTGGTTATTAATCATTGGGAATGATTAAAATCATCCTAAGAAACCGAAGAAACCTTCCAAACTGCAAAACAGAGGAATGAAGCCATACGAAGACCCGTCGCTCCTAGGCAACGACTCGTCGCCTAAATAGCGACTCAGCTTTAAGTTCTGCCTTGATTTTGTGATTTTCGTTTTAAGCATATTTCGGACTTAGCTATTATTTCTTATTTGTCCCACTACTAAATGTAGTATGTAGTAAATATAATCTAGGTCTTATATACCCTATATGTCCAACAATCCTTCCCTATTTAAAGTATATTTGGACCTCCTTCTCTTATACAAAATAAGTAAATAATCCCGTTTTATGCATCAACGCTAATGTCCATACGGATTGCATTAACGCCTAGTATAACACACTTCACAAGCGTTTGAGCTAGAATTATATACCTACAGATTTGAATCAACTAGCCCATCCAACCACTTGAAGATGAAAATACACATAAAACCAATAACACAGTCATTGCCTTAACACATTATAATGGCTGTGTCCATATCTATTTTTAAGTTTATCATAGTCGGTATGCCTATCTTGACTACTTGAAGTGGCTAATCGTCAAACTTACATAAGTAGGTTCTCATTATGTATATAGTATCCTTGTGAAAGGATATCCCACCAAGAGCTCTTCAACTCTTGACCTTGAGAATTTTATGGACGACTACCTCATTCATTACTGTCAAAGCAACTATGGGTCATTAATCCTTTTTGCTTACAAAGTATAAAGGAATTACACTATATTGATATTAAGACATGATGCTACTCGTGTGTGAATTGAGCTTTCCTTTTAGCTTTAGTTGACATAATCCAATTGCAATTGACTCTTGTTCAATTAAATCTCTACTCATGGCCTTATGGAAAAAATTAGCCAAATTGAATTTAGTGTTCACATAATCAAGAGTTATACCCATTAGTGATAAGTCCTTGCACTAGGTTGTGACTATAGGCTTTATCCAAAGTCGTTGTGCAATTCGCATGAATTGCCACCAGTGTTATTGGCTTTGTTGATTCTGCGGGCATAGTGGAATCGGCTATACATGTTTTTTTCTATGAAGACTAAGAAATGGCACCGCCGCTATAAACAAAAACCCAACCACTAGTTGAAGAGTTATCCTCTTCATTAGTGATCCAACTAGCATCGAAATAACCTTTCAAAACCGGAGGTTCACCACTGTAAGTTATACCCAACAAGTATCTTTATACTCTCGTTATCTCCACCTAATGATGGGCACTCGTGTTGCTTGTAAATCTATTTAGTTTACCAACCGCAAATGCTTTGTTCGGCCTAGCACATGTCATGGCATACATCAAAGATCCTATGACCTTTGAATACTCCAAATTTGAAATTGGTTGTCTGGTATGTTTACTGAACTTCATACCCGGTTCCATGGGATGTGAGACTGGAGTCATGTCTAGCATGCTATACCTTTTAAGCACTTTCTCAATATAATGAGCTTGACTTTGCTTAATCCGACTACCATCTCTTATGATCTTAATGCCTAAGATCATATCGGCCTTTCCCATATCTCTTCATTTAAAAGGATCTAGACAAAAAGTCTTTTATCTCTTGGACTTGTACTAAATTAGTACCAAAGATGAGCATGTCATCTATATATAAGCATATAATATCTCCATTTCATTGGTTATCAAATTTGCTGTATATGCACTTAGCAGCTTGATTCAATTTAAATCCAAAAGACAATATCGTTGCATCAAACTTTTGATGCCATTGTTTCGGTGTTTGTTTAAGTACATATGATGACTTAACAAGTTTATACACCTTGTTTTCTTCTCCTTTCAAAACAAACCCTTCGGGTTTTTCACATATACTTCCTCATCTAGCTCCTTATATAGAAATGCGATCTTAACATCCATTTGATGGAATCTCTAAACGATATATTATAGCTAGAGCTGACAACAATCTAATGGTGGTTGTCCTTGTAACAGGTGCATATGTATCGAAATGATCGATACATAGCTTTTGTCTGAAGCCTTGTGCCACTAAACAAGCCTTGAACTTATCAATAGTTCCATTAATCTTAATGTTCTTGCGAAAAATCCACTTGCAACCAATTGGTTTACAGGTTGGAGGAAGATCCACTAATACCCAAGTATTATTTCCAATGATGGATTGCATCTCATCATCTATCGCCTCTTTCCATAAGGCATTGTCTTGTGATGCCATTGCATCACTATAAGTCAATGGGTCACCTTCCACATTAAGCAAATATGGAACACTAGAAGAAGTTATATTTCTAATACTTTCGATCGAAAGCTTTTAACTTTCCGTTGCCTTTTACTCCTTTTAGGAATAAACTCAACATTTTTATGTTCATCTAGTTGTTGATTGTCATCAACTTGTGGAGGGGTCTCTTGTTAATCATCATCAACATTTTCCTCGGTACTTATTTGTAGATTTCTTTGTCTACTTAATGAGAATCTATTCTTATCAAATATAGCATCCTTAGACTCAAAAATTAAATGAATCGATATGCAGTCATTTTGTTTTATTACATAGATTCTATAAGTACTAGATGCACTCAATTCCTAGTTCACCGAATTTCTTTCTCTTATTGCCAGACAACCTTACAATAGCCCTACAATCCCAAAGCTTAAGATAATTTAAGTTTGACTTTCTTTTTTACCAAAGTTTATAAGGAGTCTCCTTATAGGTTCTAGATGAAGCCCGGTTAAGAATAGTAACAAGCTGTTAACATTGCTTCATCCCAAAATCTTTCACCAATTAGAGTAGGATAACATGGAATTCACCATCTCTTGTAGAGTGGACTTTCCTCCCCGCCACACCATTTGATTGTGGTGCGCGTTCGGCGCTTGTTTCATGTATAATGGCCATAGCTTGGAAATATATGGGATCATAGTATTCCCTATTGAAGGTGTACTATGAAAATCACACAAATCACTAAATACCAAGTCTAGAATTTTAGATTTCCTAAACACTTCTGAAAGGTGTTCTAGTGATCTTGCTTAGCATACATGTCTTACATAGTATTCCCTATTGAAGGTGTACTGTGATTGTTAAGAGCAAAAAGTTATTAAATCATGCTTTGACATAAAGGAAACTTTGTCAAAATTAACATGCCCCAACCTTAAATGCCACAAATAGTGTAAATCATCACATACATTACTTAAAACATCAACATTACAAAACAATGTTTAGGATTACAAACTACAGAAAGTTTAAACAAATTACATTATAAATAAGTACAACCTATGAGTAAGTTACTTTTAGAGATAATACACCTGTTTGCTTCAAAACAAAAGTTTGTAGCCCAATCGATTCAAAAGTGAACCCGAGACAAGGTTCCAGGCCCGGCCCTAAGGGTAGGCAAGGAGTGCCACTGCTTAGGGCCATCACTAAAAGGGCCCAAATCTTATTTCTGGGGGTATATTAATTACATATATAAAGAAAATCGTAACTTCTCTTATATAGCACTTCTAATATTCTAATATTATAGAATCACGCTTCTTTTTTCGAAATAGTTAAGTCACTTACAATTCCCTAAATTAGCTCTAGTCATAATGGCAGTTTCAATAGTTTCCATATGTATAATTACAATTCCCTAAATTAACTCTAGTCATAAAGTTATGAAAAGAGAAAAACCAAGGACAATGAATTACTCCTGCTGTAATTCGACATTTGCCATGATTCTCAAATGATGTCTAAATGCGTTATCTTTAACTACACTATCAAAAGAGGGAGATTTGATTTGTAATTTGATGTGCATTTTTCACCGCTTCTATGATAAAGGTTGCTCTTTGAATCCTTGTAGGCTTGAAAATAAAAGTTTTTGCAACTCTAGATTTCTTCTACTATTCTTTTCTCTTTTTCTTTTTATATTTTTGGTTCTAGTTTAATGTTAAAGTATTGATCATTTCTAAATTAAAACTAATATATTAAAGAATATTTAATTTTCATTTCTTTAAATGATAACAATACTGTTCCGCTTAAAATAATTTGGAGTTTATTTTTTTTGGAAATTATATTATGGACCTACTGTGGTACGTAATTAATTATTAAGAAATTTTTAAAAAACTAAAAGAAACATTCATACATTCATATTCAAGTTGGATGTTAGAAAAATATATTTTTTTGGTAAATTAAAAAAATTAAATCTACTAAATCAATTTTATTTTTTATAATAGTATTAAGATGTGAGAGTTTTTAAAGTGTTAATCTTTATATGTAATAGTAGTGATTTTATTACTCTTATATAACTATTGTGAAGGGCCTTTATTTGTTATTTCGCCTAGGGCCCCAAAAAGGTCAGGATCGGGGCTGTAGGGTTCCTACTATTGTCGGGTGCATAGTTCACATCTCTCAACACCAAGAGATTTGCCGACGTAAACAAAAGTTACTTGTCCCTTAGCATGGACCTTAATGGATATATTGTTCCCCATGTAGAGATACTCCCCATCAACGACCTTATGGAAGGTTTTGAACAATTGTTTATTTTTGCACACATGCCTGGTTGCTCCCAAATCTATATACCAAGATAAAGGATCATCCTGCACAATGCTAGGATTAGTATTTATTAAACAAATATCAAAAACAAAATGTTTATTCAATAATGAATGATCACCTTTAGGAGAGAGGTCCTACAATGAGGAACTATCTAGGGAGTGATCTAATACACCTATCTGAGTTAACAAATTTACAAAGAATACAAGAGGTGGCCAGGGAGAGAAACCTATCTTAGTTAACAAATTCACAAAAAATAAAAGACTCGATTATTGTGTAATAGGTCGTGGCAGGATGATTGTTTTTAATCCTTTTTATATGTTCTAAGTGGTTTATTTATATGTTGATTAAGTTTCGTATTTGCTAAGTATTCTACATAGATTCAAATAAATTTCGAGTTAAAAATATTTTGACATTACTGTACATTTTAATGGACATTGCATATACTTTATTGAACAAGGATTATAATTTTGTTTGAATTAGTTTTAAATTTGAATTTTCATTTTCATATGTTGCACATTATTGAATTTCTTAAGTTTTTAATGTAGCGTTAAAATGAAAATAAACTAGTGGATTGCCATTCTTACATATACATCTTAATAAGTAAACATTACAAACTAGATGCATAATTTAAAATACTAAAAATTTGTTTGACTTAATCCTTATTTGTGAAATTAATACCATAAGGAACTACAAGGAGACTTTTGACTAATGGATAAGGGGGATAAACATTTAGATTTAATGATCACAATATACCCAGAAATTCATTATAGGATCGTGCGAAGATTGTCCCAAATCTCTCCTATGTCTTTGAAATATTTGAGCATATTGTTCTTCACCAATCGATGATGGTTGTGCTTGAAATCTACCACTCGGTTGCCTAGAAGAATAAGATTCACCAAATCATATCATAATTTTTCTACATAGAGTAAACAATATCTTGCATAAACATAAATCTCATCAAGTATAAACATTTGCATTATATTATGGAAATGTATCTTATCAAAAACCCCATAAAATTCAATATGGGTTTTTAAAATAACCACTGAATGGTTTTGTTTCAATCCTTCTTGAGTAAAGTAAATATAACTTAAAAGAGTGTTCAAGATTATTCATAACCACTAGAATGTAATCCATTAGTTTATAAAATCATTATGACAAAAGATTTCATAAAACATATTTTCCTCAAATATTTTGCAATTTTGTCGATAATTAAATCAGTAATTGATTCAAAAAATACATAAAATTCTCCAACAAGGCTCAAATTAAATAAGTCATCATGATATATTATTTAGAATGATTTTAAGGCTTTCTCATTAGATTATATTGGTTATCCCAATTTGTAATTATTTTCGTAATAGAATTACTTAAGTGACCTCTATAATTAAGTTGGCAAAGTTAAGCTTGCGCTTGATTATACCAAGACTCAGTAGTCTTTGCCTTCATAGTTTAGGGCGGTTACATTGTCGTAATCAAAAATTGTGTTTGGGTTTAGCTCCTTTTTTTCTTCAACTTTGCGAGTAGGTGGAGGGCATGGATACGTACCATCAATGTATTTCAAAAGATCATGTCCAACAAGCATGGGTTTGGTTTTGGGTTTCCATGATTAGTGGATGGCAGGGGTGAGTTTTTATGATATAATGTAGGTTGATGAAGAGTAAAGGTTGGAAAGGGTTGGTGGTGTAACGAATGGCTGCCATGGTTGATGAGAAAAAGAGGTTTTTGTGTTGGCGGATCTAGATATTGATACCATATTGAGAGAATGTATATGAAGCTGTATATTGTTGATACAAAGTGACGGTTTTGAATACAAGAACGAAAAAGCTATTAAAGGAAGACAAGATAATTTCTACTAGTGGCGGATCTAGAGTTCGGAGTCCCAGGGAGCACGAGTTAATGGACCAAATTTCGATAGCGTTTCGTTTGTAAAATTAACAACTAATGTTTTTTATTTTTGCAAATGACAAGTAGAAGCACAATAAATTTATCAAAATTATGATCTTATTCTTAAAGTGTTTCTCGTAGTTAAGTAGTGTTTTTGAATAAAAAAATGATAGTAAATAAGATCTATCTTAATCATATGCATTACCTGAATTAATAACAGTTTGAACTTATTTATTAAATTCATTCCTCTTTATTCAAAATATTGCAACTAGAGAAATATTAAATATACTTTAAAAATAATCTGTATGCTGTAAATAAATAGTGGATTGATCTATTATAGTGCACATTTTTTATCGAGGCCGTCTCACCATGAGACAGTTTCAATTTGGTCAGGCTAAACTATTTAAAAAAACGCTTCTTGTACAAGTTTGAATTTAGTTTTCGTTGCTTGTTTTTATGTTTTTTACTAATGGGCTGCTTGTATGGGCCCCTCTCACGGTGAGACAGTTTCACACAAGTAAACTTGCTAAAAGATATATCATTAAAGGATATGGAACAAAATAAATCAACTAACCTAATGAAAAGTAGGACAAAATAAATAAATAAGACAAAATTGCTAAAATGATGGAGTATTTTATCATTAAAAGACATCAATATTAATTTTATACTTTTACCCTTACCAATAGAAAAGTTTACTTTGAAATTTATTTTAAAAACGCCTACGGGCACGTGTCCCCATAGGCCCCCACCTACGTCCGCCACTGATTTCTACGATTGACTTACCTAACAACGAACAACTATTTAGGTAGTGAAATAATACAATTATTGTATTCTACAAATATACGATTTACAAAAAATAAAATCATTAACAACAACAATGCCTAAGTCTTAATTCCAATAAATTGGGGTGGGCTACATGACCTAATATATTTGTTCCAATGATCGTGCACATTTATTCTTCACAAAGAATAAAAATCAGAATAGTCAAAATTTTTAGCAACAGTTAAAGGAAAATTTGGTATTCACAAAGAATAAAAATCAGAATAGACAGAATCAGAATTGTCAAAACAAACTCTAAAGTGACAACATCACGTAACTACCCCAATGTTAAGTGGCTCTCGCCGAGGTTGGCTTTTGAGATATGATGTATGCAACATTACACTTGTAATAACAAAGAAGTTGTTTTTGGTTTACCTTTAATTACAACTTTAACTACCCCTCATATTTCGATTATTTTCTTTCCAGTACTGTTGCATTATGTATTCTGTATTTGATTGTTTTTTTCAATTGATAGACAACAATATCTGGAGTAACTTATAAATAGATATTTTGTAGCCAGGACTTACAGGAGGCAGTGGTGATACTTATGTAAGACATATGTTGATTAGGGCCAGGCAGCTCGGCTGGAGAGTGGTCGTCTTCAACAGTCGTGGCTGTGCTAACAGCCCCGTTACTACACCTCAGGTATATATCTCTTGCTCATCACCTTCACCAATCATCTACCACTCACGAAAAAGAAAGAAAGATGGAGAGGAAAACATTGACAGCTCAATTTTAAAAGGATTCTGGCGTTGATATGAACAGTTCTATTCAGCTTCTTTCACTGGGGATCTTTCAGAAGTTATTGCACATGTCAGTGGGAGATATCCTAAAGCCAACTTATATGCTGTTGGCTGGTCTCTTGGAGCTAATATTCTTGTACGTTACCTAGGTGAGGTATGGTTTTTTTTCAATCTCCATTAAATGGCTAACATGTAGCTTGCTAAGTTACCACCAATGTTAGCATGCAATACAATCTTACCATTTTGCAAAATTCTGTAACATTTCGGAATTGCAAGTGCTCAAGAGTATTGTGTATAGCACATTTCAAAAAGAGTATTGTGTATTGCAGCGTCCATGGGAGAATGTAGAGTTTCTCGAAGGGCAATATGTATGTTGCCATTGCCATGCCAGTTGTTACAATTGATTGCCAAAAGACTGATGAGATAATACTCTCCACCTTTTGTCCCATTCATTTTGTTTGTTTTCTAAATTTCAGTTCAATGGTTGCAACTGTGCGTGATGTGCCTTTGTTATGCAACTGTTTTGACCAGAAATCTTTTGATCAAAATTTTTTTAGATGTTTGTTGTTCCCCAAAAGAACTTCATGTTTTGCTTGCTTCCCTCTTTAATTTGTCAACGTTCAACTTTTTTGAGACTGACTAGGACAGAATTGACTAAGGTTATCTTCATTCTGTCTGGACTATGGAGTAGTGGGGACTGTCACATTGTTGCAATCATCATTACTACAGAAAACTTATGGTTAGCAGAAAATTCCTTATAATAGGTGTCTCCTTTTCCCCTTCTCTCCATCACTGCATTTGAGCAGAAGGGTAAGTTTGGTAGTCCAAACGTGGTTTGCTTCTATGTTAACGAATTTGACATTGTATGGGATGCTTCAAAAATAAAACCCTCAAACTTCATAATAACTGACGATTCTAATGCCAAATGAAAATTTAAAGCCTATATATACTTGCCTTCTTAGCCTACTTTGCTTATCTGATATGCGTGCATAGAGATTTTTCGAGAAACCTCTAATTTTGGGTGCCTCTGTCTTAAACATTAGAAATCATGGAGTTCAAACCATAAAACAAGATCGACTATTTTAAGAAATGATCATACACGAGCTTTTTCAAATCGATCAAATAATACAAGAATAACTAATAATGATCTAATCTTCATAAAAATGTGTTTGATCATGATAATGCTGTAGGTCATGATATGATAACTGATGCAAATAATTGATGTCCTTAAAAGGGAATATGGTGATAGTACTGAAGCAAAGATAATTTTGAAGAAACTGCTAATAATTTCTGACATCGAAAAATAACAAGGACAATTGACTGTTCCAGAAAAGGATGTTGTCCCATTTCTAATGTAAACAACATAACATCCTTTCCCGGAGTTGCCAATTGTCCTTGTTTGTCGATGTTGGAAACTGTTACCTCCTTCAGAAATATCTTTGCCTTAGTATTATAACCATATTACCTCTTAAGGAAGTTAATTATTTGCGTTAGTTGACACATTCCGATGATGACCCTAATCTATATTAGTTATTCGAGCTGTATCATTTGTTGGATTTGAAAAAGCCCATTGTGTATGATCGTTTCTTGAAAGGAAATATTTGATCTTGGTTTAGAGTTTTGAACTATCTAATTTGTAATATTTAAGAAAGAGTTGCTTGAAATTTGAGGTTTCTCTTATCTGCACACAAAGTACATCAGAGAAACATTAAATTGTGCCTGTTTCTTAAACATTAGTCAGTACAGAGTTCAAAACCTTAAACCATGATTGGCCGCTCCCTTTTAAGAAACAATAAAAAACAAGAGCTTTTACATATCAATCAAATGATATAGCTCCAGTAACTAATATTGATCTGTTCTTCATCAAAATGTAATGCTGTAGGTTGCGATATACTTCTTATGCAGATAAATGACTTTCTTAAAAGGGAAAATGGTAATAATACTGACACAAATATAATTCTGAAGAAGGAGCTAACAAATTCTGCCGTCAACAAGGGACAAGGACCGTTGGCTTTTCCAGAAAAGGATATTGTTTTGTTTGGGGTTTTGAACTCCACAATTTTTAATGTGTAGGAATTCAGGTTCTTATTTATCAAACATTAGAAATTATGGAGTTCAAATAGCGTTTGTTGTTTGTCATTTCTGGGTATGATTTTTGTGTATGATTATTATTTCACTATGTTAATTTTCATTTGGAATTTGGATGGAGGGTCTAATTGCTAGTGTTAAGATCAGGAAGGTTTCTTACTTTAGAGCTTGATATAGTATCCTTTGCTTGCTGTTTTGTTGCCTCTGTTGCATTAGGCAACATCAATCTAAGGAATTCCACCATTTTGTGTCCTCCATTGATTTTAATTCTTTATTTTTGTGGTTTTAGTTGCTCACCCTCTACTCACTGTGCTATTCTTTTATAGGAATCCCATAATTGCTGCCTTGCTGGAGCTGTGTCCCTGTGTAACCCGTTCAATCTGCCAATTGCAGATGAGAACTTTCACAAGGGCTTTAATAATATTTATGATAAAGCACTAGCGAACAGCCTTCGGAAAATATTCAAGCAGTAAAGACAACCTTCAACTTTTTGACAGTTTCTGTATTGTCATATTTTCTCAGATGGGGTTGGATTAACGTTTGCGAAACCAAATTTGATGTCAATGTAATATTGTTATTGGTTCATCGTGGCCTATATTACGGTGACGGTTTCCTCATAAACCCTTACAATATAGTAGCAATGCGTTGATGCAGCTGATATTTTGTACTTTAGCTGCTTCTTTTCTTTTGTGATTGAGATCTCTTTAATAAGACCAGTTTGCTTGCTACTCAGGCATGTCACTCTCTTTGAAGACATTGGTGGAGAGTATAACATACCAATGGCTGCAAATTGCAAGACTGTAAAGGAGTTTGATGAAGCCCTGACTCGAGGTCAATGCAATTCTCATCAAATTTAAGGTCCTGTATTGCAATTTGTCATCGTAGTCGACTACGCCTAACTTTCTTTTCTATCTACATTTTGCAGTATCTTTTGGGTTCAAATCAGCTGATGACTACTATTCACATTCAAGTAGTTCAGATTCAGTTAAACATGTTTGTGTTCCATTGCTTTGTATACAGGTAATTATCTTGTTTAATGGCCAAGACGCTTGATTCCTGCGATTGATATTCTTGTTAATGCATGTTCGTGTCGAGCATTGAAATAATTTTGTTTTTAAGCAAGTCAACAATTTTATGTTTACGTGGTATAATTAAATAGTTGTATTGACTGCAAATTACTGCAAGTAAAAGCATGTTAGTTTACAGCATATAACAGTAGATAGACTTACATTGACGGTGATAAAGTGGCGTACTTAGAAAAATATATTCTTTATTCCCAACAAAATATACGAGTTTGATGAATTGGAATTCATTTTATGGTGTTGGGGAAATGGAATGGGCAAGTAAAAGAAGGATTATTCTTTACTGTAACGGAGTCCAGAGAAACAATCTTAAGAATCTGCTTTGAATGTTATGCAGGCTGCTAATGATCCCATTGCTCCAGCTTCTGGTATACCTAGCAAAGACATTGAGGTTTGTGTTTTTGCTAAATGCATAGTAATTATTATTATTATTATTATTATTATTATTATTATTATTATTATTATCTATTATTCCAATGCTTTAAGGTAAAAGAAAAAGAACGGACATCCTGCCATTTTCTTACTTTATTTTCTTACATTCATACATATTCATAAATTCTTTTTACATTATTTTCTTACTTTTCTTTCTCCTTCAGGAAAATGACAACTGTCTATTAGTTGTAACCCCAAAGGGCGGTCATTTGGGGTGGGTTGCAGGGAAGGAAGCACCATTCGGAGCACCATGGACAGATCCATGCGTGATGGACTTTTTACAGCATCTGGAAAAAAGATCATCCGGAGCTTCATTGTCGTCTAGCCAATTAAACGGAGCCCCAACATATAATGAGGAAATGCTTGCTGCAGAAGTGTAGCTGATTGTGCATAACTCTTATAATATCCATCATTCCAATTGTTTGGATGCCTCAAAATGTAGATAGTCCAATTCTTAGCTGAAACTTCTCTCGGGAAACTCCATAGAAGCCTACAATTGATTGTATTCTTAGCTTAAAATGAAACATCAAATACCATTAAATACCAAATTATATATGTATTTCTATTTGAAATGTGTTTCTCTTCCAAACAAAGTAAAATCATTTCTGCATTACATTACTACAATGCTACAATTGGCTCTCTCATTATATACTCTCTCCTATTCAGCTTATGTGTCCTATTTCTTTTTATGGTCAATCACCTTAATTGTCCCATTTCTATTTTTGTTATGGATTTTTGACTTTTATGTTCTTAGTAACTTTATCCTATTTTCAATTATAACCTCCATTACTCATACTAGTTTTCCTCCCTTACATTAAAAAAACCCCTAATACCACTCTCTTTCCTATCCTTAGGGTTCCACTTTTGACTCTCCTTAAAATTCTTAAAAAGTCAAATGAGACTCCTAAGGTGAATAGGAGGGAGTAATCAATTAACATTGTTGCTTAGCTCGATTGCGTATCTGCTTTAGAATATGTGGAATCATGAGTTTCAATCTAAGATTTTAACTCTTCCACCACAACTCGAAACTTTTGTTTAAAATGGTTCTTGTTTGTGAAAAGGACACCACTTTAATAAAGGACAGAAAAAGAAAATAAACATAGAAAAATAATATTATACACCTTATGTTCTATCTTGTTATTTGCTAATTTGTCTTTCATGATTATATTTATTATTTTGACCAATGGTAACTCTAAATCTATGACACTATATTTTTACAAAAATTACTTTTGTAAGAAGATATTTTCATGGAAAATATTCAATTACTCATTAATCACATAATTCAAAATAATTTTAAATATAATAATTATCAAAGTTATAGTATAATATTAACTATAAAAGTTAAAGAATTAACAACAAAAGAAAAGCAAGCAAAAGCTATTTATATTTTACATCATGATACATGTTCTATCATGTCACCTAAATATTTTTTTACGACTTAAAAAGTTTTCTAATAACAAAACTAAAATAGAAACAGTAAGAAAGCCTACCCAACCCCTTTTTGTTTCGGCTATTCTTGTAAGAGATTATCTCTTAAAGAAATGATCTCAAAATAAGAAGTCCACATTTTTATTTTCTCTTTAATTTGTATTAATCAGGCTATTTAGCCTATATATCTAATGTGTTTATGATAATCAATTAAACCTCAAACTCACACTCTTGCCCTCACCCCATGAATCCTCGCAAAAAATCTCTATTGAAATTCTCTAAATAATTTTAATCAATTACCATGATTTGTAAATCAAGACAAAAAAAATATAATAGTAAAATAGACAAAATTAAAAAAAAGTAGATTAAAATCATAAACTCCCACCCTATTAAATCCTACCACATTAGGATAATTTGTTAATTTCACAAATAATCGTTATTTACTAAGACGTTATCGAAATTTCATTAAAAAATTTCTAAATCGACGCAAATCTCCTACTTTGCCGAGGATGAACTTTATTCAACAATATTATACAATAACACTACAAAAAATATAATTCAACGACCAGATAAAATTTAGTAATCTGGTGTTTGTAGGCGCGGGTAGCGCTTAACAACCAGATTGCATCATTCTGGTCTGATAATCATGTGGTAGCCGTGGAGTCGTAATTGGTGACCAGACATATGGTAGCAAAAGTGATAGCCAAATAGTGACCAAATTAATGCCACATGTCTAGTCGTCAATGGTGACCAACACTTTTAATAGCAATCTAGTCGCAAATCAAAAATTTTCTTTTATTATAAATCATGCTGGCAAAACTAACCCGTTATGAAAACCCATTTTCAAAATTCATTTCAGCATCTAATTTGCTCAAGAATGAAACTTATTAATACTATAAACAAATGCAAGAGAGTTAAGAACGAAACCCAAGATCTCCCACGACAAAGGCAACAAGCAACACTCTAAATACTAGACCACAAGCATTTTAGCGATTCTAACTAGTAAATTAGATATACATAAAAGACTAGCTTATATATTAATATTAGTGTATTAGTGAAGTATTAAGCTTATTAGTGTAGTATTAATTTAGTATTAGTCGTACTATTATTATTATTGTTTTAGTTAATTAATATATAATTAACATAGTATTAATCATTTTATAGTTTGAAGTGTATCAGCATAATATTGGTTGTATTAGTGTACTACTGGGCGTATTAGTGTAATATTAGGTGTATTAGTATTTTATTAATCGTATTCATACATAACTAATATAATATTAGTTGTATTAGTGTAGTATTAGTCCTACTAGTATAATATTAATCGTATTTGCACAATTTTTAGTTGTATTAGTCCTACTGGAGCCTTTAATTCTTGGTCAGATATAACCTTTATCCAACAATTCTTCAAGCTAAGCCTTCAATTCGTCCATCTCATTTGGAGCCATGCGATACGGAGCCTTGGAATTGTGTGCTATTCTAGGTGCCAAGTCAATTATGAAATCGATTGCTCGTTGAGGTGGCATGCCGGGAATTTCTTCAGAAAAAACATCCACAAACTCCCTCATAACAACAATATCATTAGGGTTTAACTCCTTCTTCTCCTCTTGGTTGGTATGACACAATTACAAGGAACTCTCTTGCCTTACCAACTTTCGTAACTCCAAAGTTGACATTGGGTTAGATCCACGCCCCATGAGAGACTTTCGATACCTCACATCCTCGCTGAATGGTCCTTTCAACAGTATTCTCTGTTCCTCACCTTCACTAGTAGTTGTATACCTTCCTAACCAGTCCATTCTCAAATTACATCTAAGCCCTCCATGTCTAACACATATAAGACACTAGGAAAAACTACTTTTCCAATTTTTAGGGGTGCGTCTTTATATAACCTGTCACATTGATTGAAGTTTGACCAAGGAACAGTAGGTTGACTCATTACCTCCTTCCTTCCCTCGTGCCACCGTTTTCTCCCTTACTTTCACTTTACTGAAGATCCTCTTATGGATCCTTTCAAGGGTATAATATTTGTCACTTTCGACGTGATTCTCTATCTCGTATGACAAATCCAGCTCAAATCATTGCATCTTCTTGTACTCTGTCGGCACATCTTCTAGACAATACTTTAGGTACTCCATGAATTTGGGGTGAATTAATCTACTGTTAAACTCCCTATCTCGAAACGAGCAAACTCATTTATCCTTGCGAACAGAGGGTGGGTTAAATTTTTCTCATGAGGCCTACTTAAACTCTTTCTATACAAGAAGTCCTTCACTCCCTTCTAACAACTCTTCTTTACTATTAGCCCAGTAATAGTTTGCATCCTTAGTGACGTCAAAATCGGGTTGACTCACCCTCAACTCTTCAAAGCACTACAATACATAGAATTTCCTCAATAAGTTTTTTTTTATTTTTTTTTTAATTCTAGGGTTCTTCCTTCCTATTGAAGGTTACAGGTTTATTATAGCTAATCCTTTTACTCATAAGGATTTTTTTTTATCAGGCACATATTTGACATAAAGATTTTAGTTAAAGATAAGATTTTTTTTTAATATATATATTCATGGTGTAAATAAAGCTTATTACATTTCATAACTAATAATGTAATTGACAAAAAGAACACAAATATGTCAATTGCAAATTAAGATGCGGGTCATAACCTATAATATATCAAACTGACAACATCTTCCAACTGATGTGACAAGAAGATCATTCAAACGACAAAAGTAATTCTTAATTCTGACTAACTAATGAATATATAGGGTGATAATAAAATATAGATGACTAGGGTTTTATGTCTCTAAGATTTTTTTATATTTTTATTTCTATTGTGGACTGACACAAAGTTCGCGTAGGCCTCAAAACGTTTATCATATTCTTTAAGCCCATTCCTAAATTGGATGATTCTCCCTTTCTATTATGGCTGTTGGCTTAATGTGGCTAGTCCTCTAGCTTATCGCAGAGGCTCTCCGTCGTTGGCTTAAAAGGTGGTGCTCTAGCATCAATAGGGCTTTCACCAAATTCTTTAAGGTGCGGTGATATCAATTTCTAGTCATCCTTCTCCTTGAAATGACGGGAAATATATAAGCACGGCACAAACCAAGAGAATTATAAGTGATTCTCCTTAGGTCTATAACGCGTGAAATTAAGGGAAAACTTTTATGACAAGAGGAACTAATTATACTTTCTTATAGGTGTATATGTTTGTTATAAGGACTAAAACTTAGAACGTTTGATATGCAAAGAAGTCCAAGATATGGATACATATATAATTTTGAAATATTTTATTTCATAACCAGTTTAAAACTTTAATTTCTTACATAATGCGTTCAAAGTTAAAAGTAAAATCAAGCAACTACACCCTTTAGGGTTACATTATTCAAAAAGTTATAATATATAAAGGAAATATCTAAACATCTATCGATTGGCCACCATAATATTATTGTACTCTTAGTAATTAGGGAGAAGAAATTCTTCATCGATACCCCAGTCATCCCTAGAATCACTACTAAACTCAGACATGAAATCCTCTACTCTATCCTTCTCCTTTAACCATCCCCCAATATTAGCACTCCCATCAAAAGGCATAGGTCCAGCAGTATTACTCAACATCTTTGGAGCTTCATTAAGTCCGACATTTCCCTCGGAATCATATAAGACTATGGATCTAGGCATTATAATTTATAGGTTCCCACATCTCAATGTCACTCTTAAGTTTTGACACCCATTCACAGCCAGGTCTCGGTTTGCTGTTCATGGGTACAAGATCTTCTTCCCCTTCCATCCCTTCTTCCTCATGAGGGAAATCTGGTTCTAAGTCAACGGGGTCGATTGGATTATCTAATGGGGCTCAGGTATAAATTCCTCCCTCAAGGGTTCTGGAGCTAGATCGGGTTCCTTAGGTACTATTGGTTCTTCCTCTTCAAAAGGTTCCTCAATATCTTCGTCGGTTAGAGGTACCTCACATATAAAACTCTAACCAACAACTTAAACTTAGAAACAATTAATAGCCTTATTGGCCAGCCACACAAAGCATACTAAACAAAACCACATTGAACAATTCCTTCCCGAGTAATTTATCCTCCATCTCTCTTTTAAGGTCAATATGATTTCTTTATCAGTTTAAGAACGTTGGCTCTGATACAAATTGTAATAGCCCAAGTCAAAGCAAACCGGATATTCACATGTAAATATGAATTTTGGGTCACACGTCGAACATTTAATTTAAACCGTTTCTACGACTGACAACGTTCTAGTGATAAAGAAATAAATAACAATAACGAAATTAATAAATCAGCGGATGTCCTAAGGTTTACAACTTGAGAACCTACTTGCCTCATCCAAAACTAATTAATGATCAAAATAAAAGCATACTTGCGATAAAAAAAATATATAATAAAATTCATTCAAAAAAAATAAAGTCTACAGGTTTTATTGCTTGATTCCTCACACACCAACCCCACCTGCAAGTTAGCCTGCTAGTCGTCGAATGATAACAACATAGCACGTTCCAAAAAACATAAACATGTACACATCAGAGACTTCGTACAATGCATTACATAGGTTATATACAAGCAATGAGTTCATCCTAGTATGGAAAGGCTCTTATAATTTAAATGTCATATTTGACTTTTCAAATCCCAACTCATGTCGTTGCCTGTCCAGTTCGGGTCGCCAAAGTTATATCAAAGTTTGGAGGAATACACATGGGAGAGCTATTCCCAAGGCAATCTCCGACCTAAGACGTTGCCCGTCCTGTTCGGGTCATCAAAGGTAAAATATGCATACCTCCATGGTGACCGTAGTGATCAACTGCCATGGGAACGGATAATAATAATTCCAACCCTATAAGGGCACCAAATCTAATTTATACCAACCCAATTAGGGTAACAACACATTCATCCTCCAATTGTATGTTAAATTCCTTTCAAATTGTTTGAGGTGCCTAAGTTAAGCGATATACAACATCACATCATAGAATGCATACAAAATTACTTTACATAACCAATTACAAAGTATGGTCTAAGCGTGTACCTTAGTAGCACGATAGATCAACACAAGCACTTCACGAATGGAATTTCAACCTCTTATGAACCGAGGTCCCAAACACAAACGCACATACAAAAATCACGTATTAATACGTGTTTACACATTCAATTCACTTTATATCATCAAGGTATCACTACAATTCATAATCTTAAAAAGATTAAATCATAAATCTCAATATTTCCTATCTTCTAAAAACGACTAGTAACTTTACTGGCCTCTTTGGACTGTTTAAAAAAATTCAAACAGAAAATCCGACTTCATCACTGCGTCCATAAGGAATCAATTACCTTGTTACCAAATTTTATAATTTTTAACACCTGTTTACTATTTTTAATTGATTTTAGCGTTTAAGCGACTTTTAATTCAATCGGGGGTGAAACAACGCATGAAACGCACCCGAACCATAAAGGCAAAAGATGCGCCTCCCGAGACTGAATACATTCTGTTTGAATATTAATTTTTTTCTCTAATTAATTCTTTCCATCTCATTCCTTAATTCTAGGGATTCAACCACGATATAAAAACCGCAAAACAACATACGTTATCACTCTTTTATCGAAATAATTAAATCAACCAAAATTATAAATAATTTTATAAAAACAGAATTGTATAAATCTAACTCCATTTTCATATTCTCATTTAAAAATTCATATTTCATACTATTATATATACATATCAACCAAAATCCTTAGAAATCAAACACATCTAAATTGCTTCAATGATGATTACCAATCTTATATCTTAAACACATTGAACCTTATTTTCTAAATCATCACATCACACATTTTCTTTTAAATCTCTACTCTTAAAAAGTCTATTTATAAATTAATGATATATTCATATATATACATAATTTCCTCATCATATAAAATCATGAAACAAAATATAAACATATTTTTTCATAACATGTTTTCATCACTAATCTATCTCTTTCTATGTATTTCAAATAAAAGGTATGAACATAATCCTTTGAACAAATTAAAATTTTGCTAAAGGTTTATGAATCATGAATACTTACCAATCAAAGATCAAAAGGTTAGGATTAAGGATACTAAAACACCAAAACCAACCCTTGAATTTTTCTCTTTTTCTCTTGTTTTTTGCTCTCAATTTTTGGATGAAATGATAGGAAAATGAAGATAATTTTCTAAATTTTTTTGCTAATAACAATCACATCCATGTGCATACTTATAGTCTCATAATGTCTAGCTTTAAAAATCCTAAGTTAATACCCATAAAAGGCATTTAGGGAGGAGTTACATGAACTCTTCAATTCCATCTTCACCGACCGACCAACTATTCATATGACCATATATTTTTTTATTTTTTTAATTGAATTAATTAATTATTCGGTTACGCAAAAACCGTTATGCGTTAAACTTGTTACACGATAAACTTGTTACGCTACTAAACGCGTGCACACAAAAAATATAATCAAATAATTATTTAATATATTTAATCGACTAATTATTTATTAAATAATTAATTTTTAATCCATATTTTAACGGGGTGTTACAACTAGCCATCCCCTAATTATGTGGCAGTCTTACAAGATCAAATAATTTTAAAAGAAGAAGAAGGTGTAGTGATTGCACACATCCTCCATGGAAAATTACATTTCTTAGCTCGAACACACTTAATCATATACTTTGATGGGTTGGACTCAAGTACGCAAAAATTGTGATTTTGTGATATTGACCATCCCTTCACAAAATTTTTAAGTTGAGTCAAAGAGGCAAACTCTTGGCTAATCACAAAATCATCCCCTATGGTCATCAATATGCCATAATTCTAAGTCATCCAAGTATTGATCAACTTTTTTTTCTTTTGAAAATTAGTGAATTTAATTCAAAGAAAATTAAAAGGACATCATATGAAATCGCCAGCAGAAAAAATATTGTGGAGAAAAAGCTATTAATAAACATAGGATGTGAGCGCTCCCTTTACTAGAACCGATACACCAGAAAAGTGGATTAAGCCACAAAATACACCGAGACCACACCAAAGGGTTATGCCAAATAAACACTAAGAACTAAAAAGTCAATATACCATGTTTAAATCCACAATTTGGTCCACCAAATACACCTAATACTAGTTGGCACATCAATCAACCTTTAATTAACTTAATTCATCAACACGAAACCATTCTTGTGAAGGTGCACCTTCTCTTACAACCAAATAAGTGGCTTCCCTTACATCATCATTTTCTTCGGGATTTGAATTCACGTGATCTTCACCTTCTACTAAGAAGTCGCCCTCATTTAAGTTTAAACTACCTTAATGAGTATTAGAAAATGTGTTGAAGTACATTTGTTGTTGCGAGTGATTGCGTAGGAGAACTAATCTCAACAATGTGCTCATTCATGTAATTTGGATCGATGCAATAAGCATGTAAGTGAATGAGCTCATTTACATGCTAGGACTTGAATTTCATCAAGTCAACACTATCCAAACTAATTATCAAAGAACATTATATTTGTTTTTTGGCAAATAAATTTTTTTTCGTTCGCTAGAAAAAGTCAGTATACAACCAAAACTTGGACTACAACCTTACTTAATTGCACAGTATGGAGACGAAGCCCACCTTTTAGGAAGGGTTTCCTCACCCCCACTCTTCATGTGCATAAGAGTAAAGAGAGACCAAAGACAAAGCCAAAATAAAGGCCGAAAAAAAAGTAAGCTATACAAGGCAATAACAAAATATCCAGAGCAAAGAAAAGATAACAACATCATCCAACATCAATCTCAAAGTCAGCCCAGCCAGTTAACAGCAGAAGGGTGAAGTGTCTTGAGACGATGAGCAATCTTAGTTTGGATCTGAAGAACCGTGTAACTAGGATTATGTACCATGTTTTCCCAAACAGTTACATTTCTACTCCTCCATATGGCATAAATAGTACAAGTATAGATGGAACACAGATGATATGTTGTTGTCTTGTTGAGATTTCTTCAATTTGAGTTTACAGAAATCCATTTTATTAATGTGTTTGATCTAAAGCCCACCCGCGCATCTATACCATCTAGGCATTTTTGGCTGAACGGGCAATCAAAAAATAATTGGCGAACCGTCTCCTTAGTAATTACACACAGGGGACATAGGTCATCAATTATTACACTTAATGCTTAGAGAGCTAATTATTTTTAGTTTTAAGCTTGTCCAAAACTATAAGCCAATAGAAAAATCGATGTCTTGGGGTAGACATTCTATTCCAAACCGCAAATCTTCATCTAACTTGTGGATTGTACTTTAAAGTCTCAAGATACACAATATTAATAGAATAAACATCCTGAAAAATTCAATTCTTCAAAGCGTCTTAGGTGAAACAAATTTTCTTCATAACCTAATTAGCGTGATTGGCTCATTGAAAAGCTATAGTTGCCTTCTTTGGTATACACACCATGAACCCATCTAACTCACAAAAATTCCTTCATCGTATATTTATAGTTGCCTTCATTTGCTTTTTAAGATGTTTTATTTGTTGTTCTCATCAGAAATCTTTCCATTTATATCACAAATTTTGAACAAAAAAGCTTTCCTTATCCTCATTTTATATTTCAATAATGCTTATGGTCCCCACATATCTTCTACTAACTTTATTTTAACATTTTTTAATTCCTTATAGTTACTATATGTTTTCCCACTGACTTAATAAAAAGATATTTTTATTAGTTGTGGTTCCCAAATTTTTTCCACTAACTTTCTTTTAATATTTTTTTAATGTATATGATTTTCATTTTTCCTCCATCAAATTTATTGTTTAATAAAATAATATCTTTCTTATCTAAAAGACTCTATTTTTCTTACCCTGAATATTCTTTATGGCAATTTCATTAAGGATAGAGGAAGTATAAAAAATATAAAAGGGAAATTAAGTAAGTTTATTTTTTTGATTTTAACTTTTATTTTTTAATAATTTTAATTTATTTTTTTTTTCCTTTTTTGTAGCAGTTAACCTGTAAAAATCGATCACCATTTAGGCAACAATGTTCCTAAGTAACTGACCTTAGAACTGGAATAATTCGTAGTTAATCAATAGTTAGAATTATTATACGAATATTAATAAAAAGTTGGATTATTATGGTAATTTTCCTTGTTTTAATTTACTTTAATATTAATTACTTATTTTTAGGCTCTATATTTAAAAAAAATGTAAATAAAATAGTTATGCAGTTTCACTTGTTGTTTTATAAAAAATCTTCATATTTTTAAACATAATTAGTCTAAGTCATTTATCACATAATTCAATATCAACCAATAAAGTTAGCTTCATTTAGAGGCTCATAAAGGATGACATTTTGAATCTTCTAATGCTTTTATTAAATTGTCTGATACTTTGTTCTCATATCTTCTCACTAATTTATTTTGATATAGATTTTTTCATGTTTAGCGTTCTCAGATTCTCTTCATTAATTTTTTTAACACTGTTTCAATATGATTTTTGGAAGTAAAGAAAAGAAAAAGGAAGGGCTCACAAGAATTACACAAATAAAACGTTTATATAGTGGATATATTATTTTATTGAATATTAATAAATTTCATGAAGAAAAAGTGGAAAATATAAAAATTTAAAAAAATTAAAAAAATAGTGAAAAAATATTGAGACCACAATAATAATTTTTTATAAAATTAGTGAGAAATATGTAGGGATGATACGTATTAAAATGTTATAATAAAGTTAGTAGAAAATATATAATGACCATAAATACTATTAAAATTTCAAATGTTGATAATTAAGATTATTTTTATCTAAAATTTATAATATTCTAAAATAACAAATAAAATATTCAAAAATAATAAATGAGATTTTTTAAAAGCATCTCAATACGATAAGTTACTAGTCACTTCATGGTGAAAATGTCCCCACTCCCCACCAGAGTTGGATTTATGATTTTGTCCTTTTTCGTCCATGGGGACCCTTGCAGTTCCCACTCACTTGGAAATTGGAATGCTGGTTGCTATTACTTCATTTGTCTTTATGTTAACTCTACTTATCACTTCAATTTCTTTTACCAATCATCTTTAGGATCTCCTATCAATTTGAACTTTGGTGGAATCTTTTATTTTATACCCTTATAAAGTTGTTGTTCACACCAATTATGAAAATTAAAATTTAATATTTTATTAAATAATAAAGTTGATAAATAAAAATTAAAGATTATAAACATTAAATAAAAATTAAAAGAAAATTAGTGAAAAAATATGAGGACCATAACTAATAAAAAAATGTTTTTAGTAAGTTAGTGTGAAACATTCTATTCAAAAAAAAAGTTAGTGTAAAACATGTAGAAATCATATGGAGTATAAAAATGTTTAAATAAAGTTAATGAAAGATATATAGGGTCTATAATTATTATTAAATAATCATTAATCTTAAATGAGACGGTCTCACGATGAGACCATTTCTATTAGACTAAGCCAATATATATTTTTTGTCTTAAAATAATCACTTATAACGTTAAAGTGATTACTTATAATTTTATTATAATCACTTTTTATAGTCTTGGAGTGATTACTCATAAACTTAAAACGATTACTTATGGGCTATTATATAGACCCGTCTCATGGTGAGACGGTCTCATACAAGACGAGCTGTAAAATATTAAAATGAGAATGAACAAGGTTATTTTTGTCTAAAATTTGTTACATAAAAATCGAAAGATTCTTTATGGGAACAACAATTAGAACACCCAAAATGAAAAATTAAAACTTATTTAAGGAACGAAGAAAGTATTATTATTCAATTTGTTTTTTTAACACTATTAATCAATCAATCTAGCTTATTATGTAATGTGTTTTTAATGTACTTAACATAATTAAGAGAGATTTTCTTGGATTCGTCTTAATGTAAATTTTATTAATATTAAATTTTTATAGTTTTACTCAAGTACAATTAGATATATTTATAATTAAAAATGGTGAACTAAATAGAACAATAATAGTGAATAAGACCATATATTATTACTGTTGCTACAAAATATTGAATATCACAAATTTTTCTGACATGGAAGTGTAACGAGCTAATTGAATAGATAGGAGTAATTACTATTTCTATTTCTTTTATTAGTAATATTATTTTTTATTTTGGATGGTTTTTTTTATTTTACATTATTTCTATCCATACAATCTCATTTATAGATTTAACTTTTTCTAAATTTTTTTCATACAATTAAATTTCTCTCTTTTTATTACTAAGTGCTATATTTTTCTTAAAAAATAACTCTCTCATTTTCTCTTTACTACTATCCTAGCAGGACAAAAGAGTAATTATTTTCTTTTCCTTAAATAGTATTAAATTAACATTATTTAGCATCGTGTGGGAGAAGGTGTTTGTGTTTCATTGACAATTCTAATATAAAGTGCTCGTTTGCAAATAATATGATAAAACTTATAAATATATGTAGACTTTAACCATTACGTTAAATTTTTTATTGAGTTTGAATTGTTATTATGTGAGATGATGCAAGTTTGAATGCATGACAATATATAACTTTAGTTGAAGGTTAACACGTTATAAAACAAGTAAAAATGAAAGAGTGTCGGTCAGAATTCAACTTTAAGTAAATGTTTAAAGATTGAAGATAAAAAGTGGAATATATTTACAGTCAAGAATTTACTCCATTGAAAAGGACAACTAGCATTAATAATAAAGAAAGTATGAAGCTCCTACTGACCGTTAATTTTTCACCATCTTCTTTGCAAGTCATTGCACATTATATTGGTTACATTTGGATAATCAATGTTAAAATTTAAAGTATATGAGATGAGGGTCGTCTCAAATATTTTAGAGGTCCTGCTCTAACTTTTGAAAATTGTGCCCTTAATAAAAAAAATTTGTATAGTCATTTTTAAATGAAATGGCAAACTAAAATATTTATATGCATTTAGAAATTTAATAATACAATAAAGAAACAAAAATTAAAGTATTAAATTTAGTAACTCAATAAGAAATATACTTTTTCTATTCAATTATATTTGCTATATCTGACTTATAGATTAAAGAACTAACAATAAAGGTCCTACTCTATTCTTATACTTGTATGAGATTGTTTCACCATGAGATGAGCCAATTTCTCTTATTGATCACTTTAAAATTATAACTGATCACTCTAACACACTAAATGTACGAAATTCAGCCCAATAGAGATAACCTTACCACAATACCGTGGCATTGAAAAATTAGTGAAGAATCAATTGTACCATAACACCATTAAAAGTATAGCGGAAGACTTAACGACTTGACAAGGATTGTCACGACCTAAGATCCGAGATGGCCTCAGCAATTCATATCAGAATTTTAAGAAATACATATACTAATATCTGAATTACTTTACAGACCTTTGAAAATCGAAATAACATTAAGTTACAGCTTGTTCAAACTAACTATTCAATACTAATACAACACATACACTAGTGGAAAAAACCTTATTAGCTGCGGTTTTGACACGCAACACTAGTGATAGCAGCATATGACATAATATTATATGCTGCGGGTCAGAAGTTAAAAAACGAGCAAATGGCATGGGTTTTGAAGAAGAAGAAGAACAAAAATTTTCGTGGGTTTTGAAGAAGTTAAAGGTTGAAGAAGAAGAAGAAGACGAAGACGAAGAACAACAAATTTTCATGGATTGAAGAAGATGAAGAGAGAAATGAGCAAATGTCGAAGTAAGGTGCGTTTAGAAAATAGAATATATTTTCGTGGGTTTTGAATGTGCTATATGAATGAAGGCGGGATTTTATCAAAAATAAATGGAGTATATGTTGCGGTTCTTTGAGAACCACAGCATATACCCTATTTGTTTTTTGGCTAATTTTTCTACTACTTTTATGCTATGTTTTTGTAAACCGCAGCATATATTGCACAACATATAAGGTTTTTTCCACTAGCGATGTCTTTTGATAAATATCCTCGCCGACGCACTTAGCACACAAAACATGTAACAATAGGAGTTTGTTGAATTCATCATCAACCTACACATACAACATTTAGAGAATCTATTCCCATTCAAAGGGAATAGGTTACCAAATGCACCACAAGTAATAATATCAGCAAAACATTGCTGAGTAGATATACTAAATGTTATTTTGGGCATCACTAAAATATAATTTAACCAAGTAAAACTTCACATAATCAAGTAATAACATACATCTCAGATCATACGATATTCTCTTCATAACATAAACATAATGTCATCAATCTATATACGCTCTGAGCTCATATATAAACATAGTCATCGAGTTAATAATATTAATATGACATACTTATATTTATATCATAACATGATGGTACACAATTCTTATCATATTCGTATAGCGTAGTGGCATTTGAAACATACGAAAACATAACTCATTATACTTGAATACAATAAAATCTCATTTCAATTTATATATACACAATATAAGTCATAAATAACTATCTTCATCAATTATATATAGCATAGACTTTTATTTATAACTAGAATAGATATAAAAAGTTATCTCATACTTTCAAAATCATTTTCATTTCATTAATCAAAAAACATCTCTTATATCTTTTACCTATGGAAACTTTAGGACTCGATGGGGGAAAGGCTTTGGTCACACACAACCTATCCTCAGAGTGACCGACGTCAAGTCCCTATTGCAAGTCGTTAACCCATAGTCAGAGAGTTCGTACATAAAAGTACCTAGGCCGATTAGAATCTAACCACAAACCATGCTTGAGGACTTTTGTGTTTTCTACACGCATTATAATCCGATAATACTATCTTTCAAGTACTATCGCTAGTCGATTTCCTTTAATTTAAAATCACATGATTATGTTTTTATACAAACACAATTTAACTCATTATTTCCAGTTTAATACTTTTATTACACAAATATCTTGAATGTATACTTTGGTTTTCTTTAACTAGTGTTTTTCATATGTCTTACTCAGTATCTATATATATCTATACTCAAGTAATTATTATTCAATGATGATATATTTTTAGAGACAAATTCTCTTACTATCATCATCATATCATAATAGTCACAGATATTCCATCAAGATGGTTTTATTATTATATCATTACATACATTACATGTCTCATACTTATTTAATCATATTTATCATAACATAACAAACATATTTAATACATACTTTGCATAATCATAAAAACCATACTTAACTTATGAATCATACATTCCATTGGATAACATATTTATAACATTAATTATATTAAACATAATCAATTTAGTTTAATTCATGTCATTGTTTAGTTTTAATTCAAATAGCATAATAGACATGTTTTCCATCACATCATATTCAACAACATATAATCACTTTAACATGAACAAATATTCATTACATGAATTTTAACCAAATAAAACTATATCCAATGATACTTAATAAGGATTAGTAAAGTTACCTCACAATGCCATGAGTAACAATCTACAATTAGAATACCAATCAACTCATCATCAACAACACATGTAAGAGCATGAATTACCATAAACGGAGTTTAATTAATTTTACACCAATAAAACAATATCAACGAATCAAATAAGAACTCATAACTCAACAATACCAATCAATAAAATCCAATTGAAGAATGAATAATAATCCTAGAAACTTGATTAAAAAAATAGTCAATTTGAACTCCAACTTTAATCATTAGCAAATAAATCTCATAATGCTTATTCATAGTTTACAAGACACCCTTTTAGAATTTTGGGCATAAAGTTCTCATACAAACTCGTTTGAGGTAATTCAAGTGGTCATGCAATTACGACTCAGAGCTCTATAAATCATATGCAGGCACCAAGACCTAAAAACAAACAAAACTTTTCAAAAAATTGCAAAAAAGTAAGATCATTTTTTGATTTGAATTTTCAAAACACAATCACCAATTAAAACCCATTTACTAATTAAATGCAAATACTCAACTTGAAATCAATTTGATGCTTAAATTTGAATTACCCAAAAAGATAATAGATAACCCTTGAATTTACCCAAATTGATAATAAAGATGGCTTGAATTTGACCAAAATGGAGAATTGAATCTAAAACTCCAAACCCTAACAATAAATTCAAAAATAGAGAAAGAAAAGGGGAAAGTTTTTAACTTACCATAAAGTGAGAAACTTGCAACTAATACTCTTAAATTGAATTTAGAAGCAAGCAAACTTTAAAGGTGTTTATGGTGAGGAATAGAGTAAGGTTGAAGATGAAAAGGTTCAGAATCTTTTCCTTTTTGCTGGGTAACAAAGCTTCTGTTTTCTTATATTTTTTTTCCTTATGATTTAGTGGTCATTAAAATCACCTTTTACCCTAGTTAACACATAATGATGGCCACGGAGCGGGTTACCCGGAATCGAACTGGTCCCGAACCGCTTGAAACCGTCCCGAAATCGGAACCGTTCGCAACAGGTTCCGAACCGCCCCGAACCGCGGAACCGTGAAACAGCCGGAAAAAACTGCTTGAACCGGACCTAAGAATTGCGGGCCGGTTCACCCGGACCACATATTTCTTAGAAACGAAACCGGAACCAGCCCGGGTGAACCGGCCCGGGTGAACCGGCCCAACGTTCCATGGAACCGGAACCAGAACTGGTCCGAGTGAACCGGCCCAGCGGTTCTTTGGAACCGTCCGAAAAAGAGCCGTTAACTAGCCGTTGTGATTTTTACTATAAACACACATCACTTTCAATCATTTTCATTCACAACTCATCTCTTCTCCAACTCTCTTTACTTACTCTCTCTACTTAATTACTTAATTACGCAGTTATTTTCTTAATTACATAATTAGTCTTTTAATTATTTCTTAATTTAGTTAATTACATAATTAGTCTATTAATTATTTTATTTATTTCTTAATTCCATTATTATTTCAACATTATCACGTTTTCTTTTTTGAAAAAAGGCTCTAAAAAGTTACTAAAGTGGTAAAATCATTGGGAGGTTCTTCAAAATGATTAGTTTTATAATTTTATTCTTCAAATTGATTAAATTTTAAATTATTATTTATTTATATATTATGGTATTTGAGTATGTCTTTATATTTAAATTTAGATGAAGATGAACCAGTAAGCTAAGACAACCTTTTTCGACAATGCCACCTCCTAGTGGTAGAGCTGTTTCACATGTGTGGTCGTATTTTACAAAAGAACCAACCGACAATCCAGATGTTTTCTTATGCACTTGTAAAATTTGTGAAAGTCAAGGAGTAAATTCCTTAGTTTCATACAATTTCACCAGAGGTAAATACTTTTTAAGTTTTTTATACATACATGATATTCATATTTTATAAATCAAGAATGTATTAAAAATTCATTTCTTGTGTTTTGTGAATACGTGTTAGGTGGTGGTACGGGATCTTTTATTTAACAAACATTTGGCAAAGAAGCATGGAATCACAGAAGAAACTTATGCAGCAAGCGGCAGTGGGACCACGAGTGGAAGCTGACAGTGGGACATTCCCAGCAGAGTTATGCCTTTTAAATATAATCATAATGATATGATTGATGAACTTTCTAAATATGTAATTTGTGATGAATTGCCATTTAACCATGGTGAAAGTTGGGCATACGAGCATTACTAGGGATGGTCATGTGTCCAAGACCCTGTTGGACCCGCCCCTTTTTCAAGGGTTTGGGTCTTAATTTTTGTGACCCATCAGATCCGGATCCGGGTCTGGATTCAAAAAATCTGAAGGGTCTGGGTCCTAAGGTAAAGACCCGGACCCTAAACTTTTAAATTTTATATTTTAAATTTCTGATTTCTTAATTCTAATATTATGAAAAATATCATTCTGAAATTGATGCAGCCGCAATATTATAAGCCTAAAGCCAGTAACCCTAATTTTTCTTTCTCCTCTAACATCTAATCCTCTACGCCTCTGCGACAGCCGACAGCCATCGACCTCCATCGCCATCGCCAGCCGTCTTCTCCACTTCAGTCGAGACTCTAGGTACTCCATTTCTTTGGTTTTCTTTAATTTTTCTTTAATTTGGTAGTGATTTCAATGTATTTTGTGGTTTTATTGTGTTGAAGAACCACAATTTAAAATGTGCCTTGATTCACAATTCGATGGTAAACATTGGAAGAAACTTGCAGAAAATATCAATATCTTGAAGGAAATAGCTGAAACAGACATTAATTTGAAGCAAAATCACAAATAATTTCATGTGCAGATTCACACTATCACTTCCAAACCTCACCCATCAATTTCTGTTTTCAATTCTCTTTTTTTAATGTTAAAACACTTAATCTTTATGGGTACTGGAGTAATTCTGATTTCTGCTGTGTTGAAGAATGGAGAAATGAGGAAGTTTTGATAAGTTTTGATGGAGAAATGGAGAATGGAGTAATTCTGATTTCTGTTTTCAATTCTTATTCATCTCTTTTTTTCTCTTATATTAATTTAATTTGGTGTAGTATTGTTTTATTCATTTGATTTGATTTGAAATCAAATTTAGATTTATTGTTATGATTTTGATATGAAATCTATTAATTGAATAGGTGTCTAAATTTAGATTTATTGTCGTATAGACGTATAGTCTTATAGATAATGGACAAGTATTTTTACGTTCTAGTAATTATTTTGTATTTGAATTTCATGGATCCGAATAAGTGTTTGTAATACGATAATAAGTTGCTTAAAAAAATACAAAAAGACTCGAAAAGGTTCAATTTTGACAAATCAAAAAGGCTTTGTATAAGACCCATTAAGGACCCTAGACCCGTCAGATCCGTAGGGTCCGGGTCTGGGTCTGAAAATTTTGGACCCTTAGGGTCCGGATCCGAGTCTGGATCCAAAAAAATAAAAGGGTCCGGGTCCGGACCCGCTCTAGACCCGCCCCATGACCATCCCTAAGCATTACACCAGAAAAACTTTGCAACCACAATATAGAGCAATCCTTTGGAACACTCTTAAATGACGCACAATTAAATTATCTGAATTAATGTGCTATGAATTAGTAGAAATGTTTAAATCTTTTAATGGTAGGGTTAGCATAACAACTGATATTTGGTCTGCTCCCCCACATTTAGAAGGTTATATGTGTGTAACAGCACATTGGATATATCAAAATTGGATTATTCAAAAAAGAATAATTGCTTTTGAGGTAATGCTCGAAAGTCGAAAGGCATACGGGTGAAAACATAAAATACAGATTAATAGAGATATGTAAAGAATGGAACTTATTAGATAAGATATTTTGTTGTTCAACCGATAATGCAACCACCAACATTAAATGCATCGAACTTTTGTATAACGAACCTACATTTAGTTTTATCCTTGGGAGTAAATTATTACACGTACGTTGTTGTGCTCATATAATAAACTTATCTTGCCAAGCAGGTATAAAACAATTAAATGATTTATTAGATCCCATTAGAGACATAGTGAAGTGACTTAGAGTTGGACAGGTAAAGAGAAGATATAAGTAATTATGTGACCATTATCAACTAAAAAAAGTGTATTGGTCATTAGATACTCCTACACGTTGGGGCTCAACCCACGATTTATTAAAAAAAGCGATTGCTTATCCTCCAGTTATAACACAACTTTATAGTGAGTGTACAGATAGCTATATAAGTGATGACACGTGGGAACTAGCTATAGGTGTACAGAAAATATTAGAAGCGTATGACCACGCAACTAAGATTTTTTCATATGTTTACGAACCAAACGTCCACTTAGTAATAAGTAAATGTATTACTATTTTTTATCATCTTCTTAAACATTCGCATGATGATACTAACACATATTTAAAGCCGATTCTTGCAGATATGATGGACAAGTGGAAGACATATTTTACTGATTTTCCTTTTATTTATGAAATTGCGACAATTTTAGACCCATGTTTTAAGACAGAAGTCCTTACTAAAGTAATTGGATTTTACTACCAATCATTAGATCGCCCGCTTAGTGCTGTACATAATTATGTTGGAACTTGTAAAAATCTTTTAGCAGAACTTTATGATTACTATGCTAGTGTATATAACCCAAGTTGTGATACATCTAGGCGTGCTAACGTCTCGGCACGTCCCACTTATTATAATTCCGTAATAGCTAACATAATAAGCCAAGATGATAGTTTTTTAGGATCATCTTCTTCTTCACCCTCCACTTCATATTTAGAATTAGATAATTATCTTAAACATCACTTTGAAATTGACCAAGGTAGCTATAATATTTTAGAATGGTGGAAAGAAAAATCTATAAAATTTCCCATATTATTGAGAATTGCAAAGGATATCCTTGGAATTCCTGCTTCTACGATTGCGTCGGAGTCTGCTTTTAGTGTAGGTAGAAGATTTTTAGACGAAAAGAGATCTCGTCTTGCTCCACATAGTATTCAAATATGTGTTTGCAAGAAAGATTGGGATCAAGTGGAGCTTCGAACACAAGGAATAAAGAACGATGATGATCAAGGCGATGATGATCCATGGATGATGATGGATACATCTGCATCATCGTCAGGAGGAGAGTTAGTGGAAACATCTAACCAACCAGATGATGATGACGAAGAAGAATAGCATCAATCGGACAACGATCAATCAACATTCAACAACTACAAATAAAAGGTATGACAAAGAACTGCGTGGGTTTTGATTCCTTCGGGATACGTAGGCAGCTTAGTATTCTATCAGGTACTAGGTTCAAGTCCATATTCTCCCTCTTTTTTTATTAATCATCTTTATCGTTTCTTATTAATTTATTTTTTTCATTCTTTTTAGTAAATTTTTTAATAACGATGACAAGCAATGAATTTCGCTGATAATCAAGTAATCATCAAAGGTACGTCCGCATTATTATAGTATTTTTATATTATATTTAAAGGAAAAATAAAAATGGAACCGATGTTCTGACCCGCCCGACCCGCGAGTTGGAACCGCCGGAGCCGCCTCATGAACCGCCAAGAAACCGTTTGGAACCGTCCAGATAGAACTGGAACGGAACCGGCCCAACCCGGACCGTAACCATCACTATTAACACATATCATAATATGTATAATCAAACATATATATTGATAACACATGTTCTCATAAGTGTCATTAACCAAAAACACAACTTGACTCTTATTAATTGATCGTATAACATAGTTCTAAAGACTTGTAACTGAATATTTTATCCCACACTATGATATACATTTGACCTAATAATCATTGTGGATAAAATATAATGGTCTAATAATTTAGTTTTTTCAAATGTCACTTAAATAAGATAAAGAAAGAAATTATAAATCACATGGCAAAACAATAATAAGACAAATTACGATTCCTAAAATAAAACTATTTTGTTAAATTAATTTATAGGCTTTTTCATTCTCCCCAACTTAAGAAATATTGTCCTCGAAATTATACATACCTGTTCGAATAATTGAGGGTAACAATTTTTCATATCAATTTCCTTCCGTAGTTGTGATACATAAAACACATTTTGTACTCTGTCCAACTCTGGAAGTAATGTTAGTTCATACGTCACTTCACTTATTCTCTAAATAATATCAAATGGTCCTATGTATTTCGGACTTAGTATTCCTTTAACACTAAATCTCTTCACACCCTTCAAAGGTGACACCTTTAAAATGACACCTTTAAAAATACCCCTTGTCCCCTTGATGAAACTCCAATTTTCGTCTTTAATTGTCATTATTAGTCTTCTGACGATCCTAGGCTTTCTTCATAAATTCTTGTATCAATTTCACTTGTATCATTTTTTCTTGAATCAATTATGATCTTGTCGGAACACTTACGTTCAGATACTCCCAATATAGTTGTGTTTGATACTTTCTATCCCATAGTGCTTTATACGGAGCCATTCAAATACTAGAATGGTAGCTGTTGTCTTATAAAATTTAACAATCCGAGTTTTTCCGGAATGTTACATAGAAACTCTACCAAAGCTAGTCCTAAATCCTAATCAACTCCAAACTTTAATACTCAAGTACGCAACATATCCTAATTCCTACATTTGAATACTTCTCTCGCATATATGCCTCAACTAGTTATTTGATTGGCCACATCATCTTCATGGTATAATTCGACTAGTCTTCGTGAGACGATTTACTACAACCTGAATGGAATTGTTGCCTCTCTTTGATCTTGGTAAATCTAATAAGAAGTCCATTGACATAAACTCCCAGTTAGGGATGGTCATGGGTCCAGGACCCTGTTGGACCCGCCCCGGACCCGCCCCTTTTTAAGGGTCTGGGTCTTAATTTTTTAAACCCATCGGATCCGGGTCCGGTTCTGGATCCAAAAAAATTTGACGGGTCCGGGTCCTAAGGTGAAGACCGGGACCCGGACCCGGACCCGGACCCTAAACTTTTAAATTTTATTTATTTTTATTTTTTTTATTTTTATTTTTGTTAAAATTTTGATGATATTTGCACATTTGTTGTACATGTATAATACTTTGATTGCTCGCCGAGATTAAAGTTTAATTACAGTGTTCATTGTTTAATTACAATGATTTTGGAAATTATGGAGGCGGCAATATTCTAATTTTGTTTTGTTTTTAGGTACTGAAATAATTTGATTGCGCATTGAGTTAAAGTTTCAATTATGATGTTTATTGTTTAATTCTAATGGTTTTGGAAGTTTATGGAATGTGATACTAATTATGGACTTGTTTCTGGGTACTGAAATGAATTGTTAAATTGGTGTATCGATTGATAACTTTCTGTGACAAGTGTTTGTAATACGATAATAAGTTGCTTACAAAAATATAAAAAGACTCGAAAAAGGTTCAATTTTGACAAATCAAAGAGACTTTGTATAAGACCCATTAAGGACCCTAGACCCTGTTAGATCCGTAGGGTCCGGGTCTGGGTCTGAAAATTTTGGACCCTTAGGGTACGGATCCGGGTCTGGATCCAAAAAAAATAAAAGGGTCCGGGTCCGGGTCTGGCCAGACCCGCTCCAGACCCGCCCCATGACCATCCCTACTCCCAGTTCTAATTAGGGATCTCTAAAAAATTTACTTTGATATCTTTATACAATAACGTATGTAATTAGCTCCAATAATATAACTCTTACGGCCCGTTTGGTACATGGTATTAGAGGGCGGTAATGGTAATAAAATTAAGTAATGAAAATTTTGGTTGTTTGGATGCCTTCAATGGTAATGGATGGTAATAAAATAAGGTAATGAAATTACCAAAAAAGACCATTTTCATTACCATCAAACAACATGGTATTAGGCGGTAATGGTAATGAAGTATTACTGTGGTAATAAAATAAGGTAATGTTGTTTCGAGCTGAAGAAAAAAAATAATGAAGAAAAAAAAGGTAATGTATGTAATTATCAAAAAAAATATTATTATTAAAAAAAGAATCATTAGATAGAATAATTTAGATACAATAATGCTTTTAGATACAAATATACAATAATGAAACTAAGAGTCATTACCATTTTTTATTACTAACAACCAAATGCAATCAATGGAATATTATCTTCCATTACCATTCTTTAGTCATGCACACCAAACAAAAGAATCTTTATTACCAATTCTCATATCCATTCCTTCATTACTATTGCCATTACAACATTTCATTCTCATTACTTCATTACCATCAACCAAACGGGCCGTTAAAGTTTTGAAATTCCGTTCTCTATATTTTACATAATCATTCATCAATGCCTTAATTTATTGATTTATTTTCTACAGTCCTTTTACTCCTTTACATATTATACTATGTTAACATTTTTTTATTTCCTCAAAAGAATTTATAACTCCCCAACTTTGATTTAACTTTCCCATTAATCAAACTTTTCATGTCAAAACTTCTTATAATTTAGTAAGATCTTAATTTATGGGAAATTCCACATGGTTGCATCGAACTTTCATGAAAAGCCGGTGATAGCATTTTTGTAAGATTTGTCACATGGTAGCATCCAGTTTATGCTTTATCAAACTGTTGTAGCATTTTCCGTTAAATTCTTGTCAATTTTCATTTAATTTACCATTTTGACGTTTCTACCCTTACTAAGTGTCGGTTGTTGTCTTTATAATTTGCTCTAATCCATTTTTATACTCTCAAATATTTAATTTACAATTTTGACGTTTAATTTATCATTTATGAGCTTTGATGAATTAAACGGTGAATTAACGTTAAAATGGTGAATTAAACATTTAAGAGCATAAAAATAGTTTAGGGAAAATTATAAAGACAACAACCAACACTTAATAAGGGTACAAAGATCAAATGGTTAATTAAACGGCAATTGACTAAAATTTAACGGAAAATGCTAGGGCAGTTAAATAAGGCATAAACTGAATATTAGCATTTGGAAAAATCTTACAAAATTACTAGCACCGACGTTTTCTAAAACTTTGATGCTACTATGTGGAATTTCTCTTAATTTATTTATATCACTTTTTTCATGATTTAAAAGATTTTAACCTCAAATATTTTATCCGTTCATTCTCAATAAATGATCCTCAGAACATATTATCAATCAACTTTAAGTCTCCGATTGGTTTTATTTGTTTTATTTATTACATATTCCTTCATAGTTCAACTCAGTTTCTTCAATAACCCTTTTGTCATTTTTAATTGCATATACTCCTAAACCTTTACTTGATCACTCTCTTTATGCCAAATTACTATTTATTATCATTCAACTTATTATCAACTCAACAAATCAACAGTGCATTTCGTAATCATAAATATAAGATTTACCTTAATAGTCATTAGATTATATGCAAAGTCATCAATGAAAGTTGTCTAAGTCTCCTTGAAATAATATTTTTCCTTCAAATCTATAAAAGCGACATGGGCGTTGGTTAACCCAAATGGCATTACTATAAACTCATAGTGTTCGTATCTGGTCCTAAACGTCGTCTTCTGAATATTAAACTCAGTTATTCTTAATTGATGGTATCCCGATTTCAAGTCTGTTTTCGAGAATATCTTAACACTCTTCAAATATTTTTCCAACTTTCTTGGTTCATTCTCAGAACCGTTCATAACATAACACACAAATATAAGTTTACTCACATAAATGAGTAAATCTTTCAAATTAAGTTCAGTTAAACTACTAAGATAATTCAGTTGAACTCTCAAATAATTCCAACGAACTTTCCCAAATAACATTATCACAAAGACTTGCTCAAAACTAAATACTTATACACTTGACAGTCATCCAAATTTTAAATAACTATTACGATTCACAACAAATCAAAACTCTTTAAATGTACAAAATCATATGATGCAACACATAAGCATATAAAACACATAATATTTTCCGAACTACGAAAATATAACACATTCAACTCAAACTAGCGTAGTCTCTCTCGAGTTTAGAAAATCATTTTCAAAATTTTGTATCCGGATGTGAAGATCTAAGTACACCAGAATCAACCATGCTCTAATACCAATTGAAAAAGCCCGAATACTGATAATAGAGTAATAACACCATTGAAGTACAACGAAAGACTTAACGACTTGATGCCGACTGTCACGACCTTAGATTTGAGACGACCTCAGCAATTCATGTCAATAGTTTAAGAAATGCATATACTGAAATTTAAATTACTTTACAAACCTTTGAAAAACTGACACTATAAGTTACGACATGTTCAAAATAACTATTTAATACTATTACAAAAAAATCTTTTGATAAATATCCTCGCCGACGCACCTAGCCATGCATAAAACATGAAGCAATAGGAGTTTGTTGATTTAATCATTAACCTAGACACACGACATTTAGAGAATCAATTCCCATTCAAAGGGAATATTTAACCAAATGTAACACAAGTAGCAATATCAACAAAACATTATTGAGTAAATAAAGAAAAAGTTATTTGGGGCATCACTAAAATATAATTTAACCAAGTTAGACTTCACATAATAAAGTACTAACATATGTCTCAGATAATATGATACTCTATTCTTAACATAAACTTAATGTTATTATTCTATACATGCTTTGATTTCATATAAATATAGTCACCAAAATAATAATATTAATATTGTTAGAAGTACATAGAATTGGCAGTGAATGGATTGAAAGAAACAATGCTATCCTTTCTAACAGTTGCAAACAATATCCAAATAATACATGAATAGTGTTGTAATGTTTAGTAATAACTCTCCATTTACCCTTGTTTTATGCTTAATTAGTTTACATTCTCGTGCGGTTGTAGTTCTTTCTTATTAGTTTTAAGGGATTTGATCGCCCTTGTGTATGGTATATTGTGTTTTGCTTGTTTTTGCAGAATTGATCACCTTTTCCCTAGCAAAGCAAGTTAGGGACGATGCACCCCTAATCCCTCGGAGGTTCTGGAGAGGGAATGAAGCTAAATCGAGGATAGAAGATAGTCCCAAGCACTCATTTGAAGGCAAGGAGGCAAGAGGACCTTGACATGAGCATTTTGGGAGATTTTGATGAGATCGATCGGTCGATCACTTTAGATCGATCAGTCGATCTCATTTGGCAGCATTTCCAGAAGTAGTATGTAGCAGTAGCATGAGATCGATTAATTGATTTGTTTAGATCAATCGATTGATCCTATTCATTCCAACTCTAGGAGGTTCATGGTGACAATAGTTGAGATCGATCAGTCGATCTCTTTAGATTGATCGATCAATCCCTTTTTGAGAAACATTAATGCATCTGTGATGACCAGCAGTTGAGATCGATCGGTCGATCTCTTTAGATTGATCGGTCGATCACTTCTCGAGTTGAACCTTTAGCTTCTCCAATTCAAGTTCACATTTCCCTAGGGCCCAATTATGATTTGGACAGCCTTCTAAGGGTATAATATCTATTTTTAGCAGAATTCTGAGGTCATAAGGGGTATTTTCCTATATATAAGGCTTGATGTAATAGCAAAAGGGAGAGCCCTAGAATTGTTTTAACTTAACCTATTGTAGATTATTTTTGTTTCTTGCTTTCTATATTGTTTTTCATTAGTTTAAAGAACCCTATATTATATCATTTAGCATTTCAATTAATTTGTTATCAAAGTTATTTTCTTATTTTAATTCCTCGAAGTATCTTTTCTATTATCTCACTATTTTAGGGTTTATGTTTATTTCAACCTCCATTGTTAAGAGTTCAAGCTATTGCAATTTTTGGGTTTTATATATTTGATTACCAATCACTCCCAAACTTTGTAGGTATAATTCTTCTTGCTTTAATTATATTATTCCTTTGTTATTTTGCTTTTTCATAATGCTTTGAGATGTTCACCATTGTTGAGTTATACTATGTTTCTGCTTAATTTCAATAGCTTGATCATCATGCTTGGATTTGTTGTCATTGCTAGATATATTTATAGTATGAGCAGTAAGTAGTCTTTTAGGGTTGGGGGTTGACCCAACCTTTGAATATGGACTGATTTGGTAGTTAATGTTTGATGTTGGTTTGATTGTGAACCCAAGAAGTGGGTTGCACTGTTTATTGTGTTGAGGTCACTTAGATCACCCTCTAAACACCAACGAGAGTTGGGTTTCTAGGTCATCCGACCTCTCTCAATGATCGAAGTTGAGGGCAAGGGATCAACGAAAGTTGAACCTTGCACTCACCCTATAGATTGGGAGTTTCACCCTTTGCCTACAAGAGTAAGGAAGGATTGACGGGTTGTTGGATATTTGTTGCCCGTGGGTCTTATTCTCGCTCACGAGAGTGAGGGGAATGGGATTCTTGGAGGCAATCCCAACCCCGATCCGGGATCAGATTGCTCTTCATATTTGAATACACACCATTACAATTAACCCAAAGTAGACGCTTAACATGTCATATAAACTCCATTGCATGTAAGTCAGCCCCTACCCCGATGTTTCTTTCTTTATTATTTTTGTTTGCTACAGTCATAGTTTAAACCATCATCTACCCCTATGTTATGTTATCCCAATACCTAAGGGGCCCTAAGTCTCGCATTTCACTCTTTGCGTTCGATTTGTATGTGCTATCACACTGTGCACTTGCGGTAATTCACTATTTGAGATAAATTTTGTGTGAATATTTAGTATGAAATCAAAACACTCTTGTATTGTAAATGTATGCAAATACACTGATATACGAATCTGATATCAATCCCTTATACTACTTTTCTCCTTATATTCTCCCTACCTTTTAACTATTATCAGCACGAATTTTCGCTCTCAAAAATTCAAGAAGGTAATATTTTTTTCTTCTCAAAACATTACAACACATTCTTGTAGCCACAATATGGACTAACAATCAAACGGTATCAATATTATTATTCAAGGTGTTACCACCATCGTCCTATACTTTATTCTTGAAGAAAATTATATAACTATTACAACCAACCCAGCTAGTTGTGGTTCAAACCAGTTGAGAATACATAACCCAAATAATACCCACGTAAATGAAAACCCAATGCCAAGTCCCAATAATAAAACTAATCCACCTGCACAACCATCCACTAATCAGCCACCACAACCTACCGATAATCCCCCCCCCAAGTCCAACCTACTAATGATCCTACAGTACCAAAAGAAAGTAATAAAAGAAAAAATGACGAAGGTGAAGGAACTAGCAGTAAACATTTTCAGACTATTAACCCATAAAATAAATTATTTTAATAATTCTATTTAATCTTTATATTCGATTTTGCTTTCTTAGCAGCCTCTATGGACTGGCTAGTATTATTTTGTGATGACCGCCTTTATGGAGTGGTTAATATAGCATTGTTATCGCCTTTATGGATAGTTTTATCTCTATTTATCTAATCATGTGGTCATATTATGTGCGTTTGCATTTGGTTACTTTAGTCTATATTTATATGTATATAATCGATTAATAAACTCATAAAATTTAATTCTACCAAAAAAAGAAATATTTTAAGAAAAAATTATATACATATATATATATATATATATATATATATATATATATATATATATATATATATATATATATAAATATATATATATATATATATATATATATATATATATATATATATATATATATATATATATATATATATATGTATATATATATATATATATAAATGTATATATATATATATATATATATATATATATATATATATATATATATATATATATATATATATATATATGTATATATATATATATATGTATATATATATATATATATATATATATATATATATATATGTATATATATATATATATATATATATATATATATATATATATATATATATATATATATATATATATATATATATATATATATATAT
>NC_080060.1:15172585-15192585 GCF_026212465.1 Amaranthus tricolor | reverse complement strand
AGGTTCCTCTAGGTGGCTCTAAGAGGAGTTAACATCCTGCTTGAGTTTGCTTTTGGTCCCTTTTGGTATATATTACAAATTACTTGTCAAAATATCAATAATAAAGTGAGAAACTTGCAGTTGATACTCTGAAATTGAATTAAGAAGCAAGAAAATATTATTGGTGTTTATGGTGACGTGAAGTTGAAGATGAAGAGGTTCAAATTTCTTTGTCCTTTTACTGTGTCCAAAGCTTCTGTTTTCTTAGTTTTTTTCTTATGACTTTGTGGTCATCAAAACCACCTTTACCCTAGTTGACACATATCATAATATGTGTCATCAAACATATATCCTAATAATACATACCTTATAAGTGTCATCAACCACTAAAACAGCTTAACAGTTATCAATTGATCATATAACACTACCACATAAGACTCTAACTATATATTTTATCCCAGACTATGATATACGTTTGATCTAATAATTATTGTAGATAAAATAAAATGGTCCCATAATTTTCCTTCTCCGAACTTAAAAGAAGATAATTAAAGAAAGAAATTACAAATCATATGGCAAAACAATAATAAGACAAATTACGATTTGTAAAATAATACTATTTTATTCAATTAATTTTAGGTTGTTTCAATTGACCTAAACCTAAATAATCTTAATTTCCTATATAACAAGAAGATATTCCTAAATAACAATATAATATTCCTTTTAGATTCTATATTTTATTTTATTCTAATTTCCTACACCCCATCAAGTTAGTTCCTTGAATCACCGTGACCATACTTGCACAATATTTCTTCAATTCTTCGGATGCAACCGCCTTTAACAAAAAATTCGCTAGTTGATCTTTTGATGCTACTAAGATAACTCTGATAATTTTTCTTGCAAAATTTTCACTTTTAATTTTCAATTTTTTGGGCTGGTAAAAGGTCAAAAAATAAATTGAGTTGGTTTATTATTTTGGTCAAAGAAATTTGGGCTTTGGATCCCACTTGCCTCCATATAAAAAGGATATTTTTGTAGAGAGGTCAAATCTCCTTTGGTTTCTTTTTTGAAAGTTTGAACTCCTGTCCCTTCTTTTTGTTTCTCTGTTATAGCATAGCAAAGAGAATCTTTTGAGATTTTCTCCATTCTCTCTACTCTTCCCCCTTCTTTGATATTTTCTCTCTCCTGACGTTCATTTCTGATCCTTCTTTTAGTAGGTGGGTCTGGGCATTTCTGTTTTGGGATTTCTGGATAAGCGTTGGTTTTTGGGTCGATTTTTGAGTCTAGGCTTGGGTTTTTGGAGTTCGTGGGTGATGTGTTTTTTTTGGATACGAGCTCGATAGGGTTTTAGGGTTCAGGTTTTTTGGGTTTGGAATTTGTGGTTCGAGTTTTGGTAGGTTCAGAGGCTTTGGAAAGTTTTAGTTTCTTGGATTCTTCTTCATTATCTTTTTCTTCAATACTTTTCTCCCTCGCGACCTCACGATGTATGGTGACATTCACGAAAGGTAGCAAAACTGGCTCAAGACGGGATTCAATCCACATCCATAGTTCTGAAGGAATATGTCCGTAGACATTTCCGACAATTACTAAATATAAATATATGGGATATTTATGAAGATAATAAAGTTAATTATTATTAGTAATTGTATTTACTTGCTAGAGAATAAATATAATTGGTAGGTCAATGATAATTGGACCACGACTAATATAATTAATCCTATAAGGTCTTACAAAAGAATCAATTGAACGATAAATTACTCAGGCCCATTAGGAGTATGGGCTTGTGATCCAATTAGGTTAACAAAAGAATCCGTTTCTTTTGACCTAGGTTACTAGTATTATATATGAATATATTGTTGGTAGTGGAAAACGTGGGAAGATGGGGTGAGTATTAAACAGTTTTATTTAAACTCTCACCCTCCATCATTCTCACGGTAATTTTGAGAAAAACCTGAAAAAGCAAGAGAAACAATCTCTTCCGTTCTAGCAGACGTTGGTATTCAATTGATTCTGGTAGACTGAATAGAGGAGCAACGTTTGAGGCTCTCCAGGTTATCTTAACACGTTAATTCTTGTGGATTTCATGCTACAAAGGTTATATAGACTTATCCTTTTATATGATTCATGTGTCTGATTATGTTTATGATCTTGAGATAGATGTTAGGGAAGTGTTTTCTGAAATTCCGCTTATTACGCATCTATGGAAAACCCTACAGTGGTATCAGTTAAGCCTAATTCATAAAATTCACATGATCTATATTTCTCTGGAAAGTTATACAACCGTTTTTTTTTGATTTTTTTTTTTGCATGAAAATCGGAAATTTTATGTTAACTGTCTTGGGGCTTGATCATTCACGAAACCCACACAATGAATTGTTAAAACACAAAATTTGTTCATTGTTAATTGTCCTTTTTTGTTAAGGGATTCAAGTGTTTTGGATCGAAATGCTTACACCCTAATTTTTTCCCCAATTCAATTTTAATTGTTAAAACACAAAATTTGTTCAATTGGATTGAAATTTAAATGCGAAAAACTTGTTTTTCTTGAAATTTGAAGCAATTCATGCACAAAGATTGTATATCAATTCGAATTTGTTCGAATTCATCAAAAAAAAAAGAAAAAAAGAAAAACACAAACCAGAGACGATACGCAGGCCACGGGCTGACTATGGTGGCTATGGTGGCCGGAGGGAGGCGCAGATGCGTGGCGCGACGGTGGTGAAGCTTGAATAATGGCGGTCGGGTGACGGCTGCTGGGTTCCTTTCTTCACCGCCTGCTGAGTTCCTTCTTCATAAAGCATGATGATGATGTATGATGGATAGGTGTCAAGCCTTAATTTTTTTTTTGGATTAATTCTATATGTGCAAATAACCATTTTATTGAGTCTTAATTGAATTTAAACAGTTTTTTTTTCTCCTTAAAATAGTCTTACTTAAATTAGTTAAGTTTGACTCAACATAAGGATATTTTATATGCTAATTGTTATGACCATTTAGTTTGAAATATTGTATAGTTAAAGCTGTTTATAATATTTGATATTATTTTTGACTTGTTATACTAGTATGGCCCAAAAATAAAAATAAAATTAGGATAGAATATACGATCTGCGAATCGTTTGTTTTGAATGTTAATACGATCTGCGCATCGTTAATTTTGTATTTTTTTTAAATTTCATTCAAATTATGTAATCACATATGAAAGGAGTTTCAAGGAAGGTGATCCATGGAGATTCATGAAAGCTTCATGAAGATTAGTATATTTCCTTTTATAGGGGCCATACTAGATCATCTTTTATTCATGCTTTTATTAGCTTTGAGCATTTATTTAATTTTGATCTTTGCTTGCATAAGTTAATGTATTGGTTAAATATGCTATGTGTTCACTTAATATTAACCATGTTAATTAACTTGAATACCCATAAATAATATTGAGTTTTATTGTTTTTCCAAACAACACCTATAAGCCTTTGATAATGAGTAATACATTCTGCCAAAGCGAGGTATTGCTCATAATTCTTGGGATATAGGGTAAATTTTTTTTGAAAATTTACAGGTTCATATTTGGTTTCACTCAACAAAATCATCAAAAACAAAGTTTTGGGTTTTGAAACTAAGAGATAGGATTGAACAAGAATTATTATTCTATCTACTAAGAGTTATAATTAGTTATAATTAGTAAAACGTTTACTTACCTTAACTACTATAGTTAAAGGCAGGGCCAAAGTCCGTTTGACTGTAGTGGGAGAGGATCTAAGTTATTGTTTATTCAAAAGGGGATTTTAAATTTGAATAAATTATTAAACTTGTTTAATTACTGCTTATTGATAGATTATTAATTTTGCTTTATTACATTGTTTTAGAAATCATGTCTGGTTCGACTAACAACAACACTCCTGCTTTTAACTTATGCTGTGTCTTGGAAAAGGACAAATTAAATGCAAACAACTTCCTTGAATGGGAAATGGCTGTGAGAATTGTTCTCGGAGCTGAAGGAAGGGAAAGTATTCTTGACACTCCACTCCCTGAACCCCTGCCAGAAAGTGCTACAGCTGCAGAAAAAAGAATTAGACAAACTCTCGAGGCCAATTCTGTGCAAGTAACATGTCTGATGCTTGCTTGCATGGAACATGGTTTTCAAAAACGTTTCAACAATCTTGATGCCTACACAATAATTCAGCAACTTAGAACAATGTTCAAAAAGAATGCTCGATTAGAGAGATTTGAAGCTAATTGTAAACTTTTGGAATGCAAACTGGGCAAGGGAAAACCCGTCGGACCCCATGTGTTCGCCTTAATAGGACATATTCAAGTCATGGAAAAGTTGGGTGTTCCTTATCCCAAAGAGCTGGCCACTGATATTGTAATCAGATCCTTGCCAGAAACTTTTGATGCTTTCAGGTTAAATTTTTATATGCAAGGAGGGGAAGCAACCTTGCCAGAATTGCATGGTATGCTTGTTCAGGCTGAAAGGAGCTTACCCACTAAACCTTCACTGAAAGATGTGCTCATGGTCAGAAAGAATAAAAAGTTCAAGAAGAAAAAGGCTCCTAAATGGAATGGCAATGGAAAGGTAGTTTCCACTAATGACTCCTCCAAACCAAAGGCTACTCCAAAGGCTAAAGTGGCAGCACTACATGAGTGCTACCACAGCCATAAGATTGGCCATTGGAAGAGGAACTGCCCCGTCTATCTGGAAGAAAAAAGGTCTGGTGCGCCATCTTCAGGTATATATGTTATTGAAATTAATTTGGCTACTTCTGCTTCTTGGGTATTTGATACTGCCTGTGGGTCTCACATTACCAGTAATGTGCAGGGTCTAAAAAGAAGTAGATGCTTGAGCAAAGGTGAGGTGGATCTCCGAGTCGGCAATGGAGCAAGAGTTGCTGCTTTAGCTGTAGGAGTTTATATTTTGACATTACCCTCTGGTTTAATTTTAGAACTAACTAATTGTTATTATGTTCCTGCCATCACCAAGAACATTATTTCAATTTCGGTTTTGGACACGAAAGGTTTTTTATTTACTATTAAGAATAACTGTTGTTCAGCGTATTTAAATGATATGTTCTATGTTTCAGCTAAATTATTAAATGGGTTGTATGTGCTAGACTTAGAAACTCACATCTATAACATAGACAGCAAGAAACGTAAAACAAATGATTCAAACCCCACTTACCTATGGCATTGTCGATTAGGCCACATAAGTTCAAAACGCATAGAGAAACTTCGTAAAGATGGAATTCTAAAATCATTTGATTTTGAATCATTTGGTGTTTGTGAGTTTTGTTTGATGGGAAAAATGACAAAGTCACCTTTCACAGGTACAAGTGAAAGGGCTAATAACCTCTTAGCTCTCATACATACTGATGTATGTGGACCTATGAGTACCGTGGCTCGGGGTGGTTACAGCTACTTTATAACCTTTACTAATGATGTAAGCAGATATGGATATGTTTACCTCATGAGACATAAGTGGGAGTCCTTTGAAAAGTTCAAGGAATTTCAAAATGAAGTAGAGAACCAACTTGGGAAGAAAATAAAAGCATTACGATCCGATCGTGGTGGTGAATACTTGTCTCACGAGTTTAATGATCGTTTGAAAAATCGAGGCATACTCTCACAATTGACTCCACCAGGAACACCACAATTAAATGGCGTCTCTGAGAGGAGGAATCGAACTCTATTAGATATGGTTCGATCAGTGATGAGCCTTGCTGATCTTCCTATTTCATTTTGGGGATTCGCATTGGATACAGCTGCATTCACACTTAATAGAGCACCTACCAAAGCAGTGGAAAAGACACCATATGAGATGTGGACGGGAAATGTTCCAAAGTTGTCTTTTCTAAGGATTTGGGGTTGCGAAGCTTATGTAAAACGTTTAATATATGATAAACTAGCACCTAAATCTGACAAATGTTTTTTGTGGGTTACCCAAAACAGACAAAGGAATACTACTTCTACAACCAAAGCGAAAACAAAGTATTTGTTGCACGCAATGGTGTTTTTCTAGAACAAGAATTTATTTCTAGAAAAACAAGTGGGAGTAATGTATATCTCAAAGAAGTTCGAGATGAGCAAAAAAAGGATAAGGTTAACACCTCATCAGAGGCGCCCCAGCATGGTAATGCCCAGGAGGAAATGCATTCAACGCACTTATCTCCTACCGCCCCAAGTGGAGAAAATCCACGCGAAGTCACTCTACCTAATGAGGCAGAAACTTCTCTTGTTGTTCCCCTACGTAAGTCTAGTAGGACAATAATTCCGTCAAGAAGATATATTGATTTCCTTCTGACAGAAAACTCTGAAATAACCATGTTAGAATCAGAAGAGCCTACTAGTCACAAAGATGCTTTGGAGAGTCCTGACTCCGAAAAATGGCTTGAAGCCATGAAATCTGAAATGGATTCCATGTCTGAAAATCAAGTTTGGGACTTGGTTGATCTGCTTGATGGGGTAAAACCCATTGGATGCAAATGGATTTTCAAACTGAAAACAGACAAGGATGGAAACATTAGTGTTTTCAAAGCAAGGTTGGTAGCAAAAGGTTTCAAACAAATTCATGGTATAGACTATGATGAAACTTTTTCTCCAGTAGCCATGCTAAAATCTATTAGGATAATCCTTGCGATAGCTGCCTTTCATGACTTTGGAATATGGCAAATGGACGTCAAAACTGCCTTTTTGAATGGGTTCTTAAAAGACGATGTGTACATGACACAACCACAAGGTTTTGAAGATCCGAAAAATTCAAGGAAGGTATGCAAGCTTAAGAGATCCATTTATGGATTGAAGCAAGCATCAAGGAGTTGGAACCTTAGATTTGATGAGGCAGTCAAAGAGTTTGGTTTTCTTAGAAATGAAGAGGAATCTTGTGTATACAAGAAGTTAAGTGGGAGTAATATTCACTTTTCTGGTCCTATATGTAGATGACATACTCCTCATTGGGAATGACAAAAACATACTTGAGTCGGTCAAGAAATGGCTTAAAAGTCATTTCTCTATGAAAGACCTGGGAGAGGCTGAGTACATACTGGGAATAAAGATCTACAGGGATAGATCAAGGAGACTTATTGGACTAAATCAAGAGACTTACATAGATAAGATTCTTACAAAGTTCAAAATGGAAAACTCCAAAAGAGGGTTTATTCCTATTCAACATGGCATTAAACTTTGCAAGACTATGTGCCCATCGAGTTCAAAAGAGTTCAAGCGTATGAATAATGTTCCTTATGCTTCTGCAATAGGATCGATCATGTATGCTATGATATATACTCGACCAGATGTTGCATTTGCTTTGAGTATGTGCAGCAGATACCAGTCCAATCCAGGAGATGCACACTGGATAGTAGCGAAAAATATCCTCAAGTACTTAAGAAGGACCAAGGATAAATTTCTGGTATATGGCGGAGCTAATGAGTTGTTTGTCACTGGATACACTGATGCATGCTTCCAAACTGACAAAGATGACTTCCGATCCCAATCTGGTTTCATATTTTGTCCGAATAGAGGAGCTGTGAGCTGGAAGAGCTCCAAGCAGAGTTCAGTTGCAGATTCTACAACAGAGGCTGAGTACATAGCAGCAGCTGAAGCAGCAAAAGAGGCTGTTTGGATTAAAAAGTTCATTAGTGAACTGGGTGTGGTTCCTAGCATTGAGAATGGCATCAAGTTGTATTGTGATAACGAAGGTGCTATTGCTCAATCCAAGGAACCTAGATCTCACCAAAAATCTAAACATGTCGAAAGAAAATTCCATCTTATTCGAGAAATTGTTGGAAGACAGGATGTAATAATAAGTAGAGTTGATACCACGGATAACATAGCAGATCCGTTGACTAAACCACTCCCTCAGCCGAAGCATGAGAGTCATACTAGGTCTATGGGGCTTAAGCATATAGGAGAATGTCTTTAGGTTGTTTACTTCATGTTTGCAATTATAAAGAATTCTATTCACCATATATCTGGAATGTTTATCAATAATATAAATAGTTTGTTTCTTATTTAATTGCTTGGTCTAGTATTAAATAAAATGTCTATGTAATTTGTGTTTTCAATATGAATATCGGAAACGTTTCGATAATGGAACCCTATAAGTGAACTGAAATCACAATTTATCTAATGTCCCTAATCTAAATCACTAAATTGGACATAAGTGGTTTATTAAAGATTAGCATGTAATTGATTGATAGCTCGGTTCCATGGGCTATGGAAATATAGAGATGTTTAATCAATTACATGGATGCATACCTGATGCATTGAGACTTGACCTAATCTGATTCGAAAGGATAGAATCAAATCCTTATATTTAGTGGATTCCTTAGACATGAGTATGCCTTAGACCAACTACGAAATTATTAGTTTAACCTTGACACTGTTAAACGTCGTGCTGTAATAGGAGGCTATAAAGGCAGTGATCAGGTGGGCTAAGTATTGAGTGGGAGTTATGGTCATACAAGAATGAATAAGTCCTCATATGTGATAGGATTGGTGTGTAGGCCTCTTGATGAGCGAGAATTGAAAATTGCATGGCCATCCGGAATAGGATTAAATGGTTAATCCTTAGTTGAACAATTCGAACTCAGAGATCAAGAAACATAATTTGAGAAATAACTCTGTGTTGTCAAATTTCACATTAAGTGGCTTAAGGAATTTATAATTATGCAATTGTCTTCGGACAAGTGGGAGATTGAAGGAATATGTCCGTAGACATTTCCGACAATTACTAAATATAAATATATGGGATATTTATGAAGATAATAAAGTTAATTATTATTAGTAATTGTATTTACTTACTAGAGAATAAATATAATTGGTGGGTCAATAATAATTGGACCACGACTAATATAATTAATCCTATAAGGTCTTACAAAAGAATCAATTGAACGATAAATGACTCAGGCCCATTAGGAGTATGGGCTTGTGATCCAATTAGGTTAACAAAAGAATCAGTTTCTTTTGACCTAGGTTACTAGTATTATATATGGATATATTGTTGGTAGTGGAAAACGTGGGATGATGGGGTGAGTATTAAACAGTTTTATTTGAACTCTCACCCTCCATCATTCTCACGGTAATTTTGAGAAAAACCAGATAAGCAAGAGAAACAATCTCTTCCGTTCTAGCAGACGTTGGTATTCAATTGATTCTGGTAGACTGAATAGAGGAGCAACGTTTGAGGCTCTCCAGGTTATCTTAACACGTTAATTCTTGTGGATTTCACGCTACAAAGGTAATATAGACTTATCCTTTTATATGATTCATGTGTCTGATTATATTTATGATCTTGAGATAGATGTTAGGGAAGTGTTTCCTGAAATTCCGCTTATTACGCATCTATGGAAAACCCTACAAGTTCCTGGGTTGATGTAGTGTAGTCAAGAAAGTGGTCTAGAAGATAGTTCTCAATTTTGTCGATGATCCAAGATATCACCGTTTTATCATCTTATACCCATTATGAATCTCCAGTGGTCGGAGGGACGACATTGATATTATTGAGCCTTCCCGGATCAGAAATTTTGATTTGCATTTGTGCACACCATGTATTCACCATTTTAATTTTTTGGTTATTGTTGGACATGTATTCATTTTGGGGTTAAGTGTTTGTAAAAGTTGGAGCATTTGTGTCATGACACTCATGGTTTTTTTTTTTTCTTGAATTTGATTTTTTTTATTGAACCATTGAGGGCCCGATTGATTATAGGTCGCCGGAAAACACCATTGGCTTGGATACCATCAAGAAAATAATAATGTAGAATATTAAAGTAGATGTTAGGGTTTTGGGTTTTCAATAATTGGTTTGTATTAAATATTAATAAGAGGTATTACCTCTATTTATACAAGTAATTAGGACTAAATAAGGAAATAAAAAATAATAGAATATTAATGTAAACCTAATTAATAGGAAAATATCAAAACAGAACAATCTTAATTTCTTAAATAACAAAAAAGATTTTCCTAAATAACAAGATAATATTCTTTTTTAATATTCTATCTTTTATTTTACTCTAATTTCTTATAAACTCATTGGCTGTTTTAGATAAAGAATCCAAGTGTGAGTTCTAGGTTTGTGCGAAAAAACATAAAAACCACATTACTTTCTGATGATCATTAATTACAATATTTTTAATTGCAGGAGTGTTACCTATAGCAATGCGTTGCATTATTTTGGCTTGAATGTATTGATATATATGCATGAGTTTCAAGAAAATTAAGTTTAAAAATGTTTAAATGCTTGATAAGTGTTGATTATAAATTTGTATTATATGTAATATGTTTTGCGTCGGCTAAGTCATGAACACTACAAAAAAAAAGGACATACCAACTAACACCACCAAATAACAGTAAAATAGTTGGAATTTTTTTGACTAAATACCGACTAACCATGTTCAGTCGGAACTGCGACTAAATTCCTACCAAACGAAAATCAGTAGCCAAGTTTTATCGAATACTGACTGAAAGCATAGTCGGAGAACACCGACTGCCTGAGTCGGTTATTAGTCGGAATATTTGCAGAATGAGTAGGGTAGGTGTTCAGTTAGTGGTAGTCGAAATTTTAAAATTTCCCTCTCACCGTTCTTTTCGATCCTTTTTCATTTATAAATACCCTCAAATTATACAAAACAACATACACTATTTCCCAAAAATATCATATTTTCTCCCTACCCTAAAAAGTTTAATTTCTATTTCCAAAAATATCATACTAGTTTCAATAAAGTATCAATGTATGTTATTTTTATAAATGTCATATTTACATTATTTATTATTTTAAGTATGATTTATGTTATATTTATGATGTAATGAAAAAAAATTTATTAAGTTTTTGGGTGGAGCCATATCATAATTATAGTGCATAGTAAAGTATAATTAAGAGAAAAACAACTACTTCTAGTAAATACTTATAATTATCACGAAAATGGCTCCACCAAAAATCTTATTAATTTTTTAAACAGACCGACCAAACTCTGAATGTTTTTCCGTCGGAAAAATTACCGACTATTTTTCAGTTGGTGTTTGGTCGGAAATTAGTTAGTATATTTTTTTGCTTTTCATATTGTTTGTATTTGTTTAAATTATTTTTCCCAGTGTAAAAATAGTTAATTGTTTTTCAGTCAGAAAAATAGTTTGATGTATAAACAAAGTTGTAAAGGAGTTTATAATATTAGATATTTAGAAGGGGTTGAGGAATTTATATAATTTGCAAAGAAGAAAATCTAAAAGAGGTTAAATGTCGGTGCAATTGGTGTGATAACCATAGACTAAGACCTCAAGAAGTCGTAAGAGATCATTTGTTGAAAAAAGGGTTTGTTGAAAACAATTACGATTGGTCGACCAAGTAATGTGGTGGATTGGGAAAAGGAACAACCAAACATAGTGCAAAATCTATAAGTACAAATGAAGTACGATCCAACAGTGAGTGATTTGGAAAATTCCATGTGGTAACCCTGAATTTTCGACTTTTCCACGTGGTTTACAAACCTTTTTTTAATCCACGTGGTGACTTTGACCTTCCAATTTTTTTGCGTAGTAGGCAAAATTAAAATTTGTTTGAAAAACTTGACGCTAGTTTTGCCTAACATAATGACATTTTTCTTCAAAAAAACTAACGTCGTGATCACCCTAATTAACCACATATTTTGAAATCCGGTCAAAATAAGTACTTAATTGGATCAAAAACTTAACATTTTGTCTACCACATGGAAAAATTGAAAGCTCAAAGTCACCATGTGGATTTTTTAAAAAAATAAACATTTGTGAAAAAGTTAAAAAAAACTCAGGGTTACCACGTGGAATTTTCCGAGTAATTTACTTGATACACATCATCATTTTCTACCTCAGTCTGATAGTGTCGTCGCTGATGTACCACAGTCGCCTTTACATATTGAAAAAAATCCGAACCCTCAATCAAGATAGTTCTTTGATAATGTTGTACGCTGCCAACATACCTTTATACCCTGGTTGTGAAACTCATACTCAAATTTCTATAATAGGAAGAATGGCGATCCTAAAGACAAAATTTTGTATTCTTGTGAGACTTTACGATTAAATCTGTCAAATGATGAGGGAAGTTTTTCCGACATGTAATCGGATGACATCCAACTTTTATGATACGAAGAAACATATTACGGCTCTTGGATTGCCAGTGGAGAAGATTAACTGTTGTCTTAATGGGTGTATGGTATATTGGGGTCCCACATTGAGTATAACACAATATGAGGTTTGTGTGGTTTCTAGATGGATAATAGACAAGGCCATTTCTAGATATCAACCTCAACCTCAAACTCATTCTTCTAGACATCAACGTCAACCTCAAACTCATTCTCAACCTACTTTGGGATTAGAGGACCATTTCTGGAGAAGTGAATTTATAGGGAGGATATCACTCCTTCTCTGGTTACATTGCGCGCTTTGTGACATCAATTTAAGACACCAGACACCCTTGCTACTTCATAGGGACCGCCGTAGCCAAATCAAGAAGCTTCCACCGCAGCGGAGCACCCACGACCACCACTCCCATGGCTGCATAATACTTTTGAATACATTTTATTATTTATTCTTTAGGTCGCAGGTTTACTAGTTTAAGTCAATCAATAACTAATAATAGTTTATTTGTGAAGGTTTGCCATTGACGGTGGCAATCAAATAGCCACCTGCAACCGTAGATCCTTTGAAGCTTATCAAGATCTTAATGGATGGGCATGGAGGCATCTGGATAAGAACGCAATCGAGTTCTATTGGTAGCAGTTTCAAGTAAGCATACCTACTTTTCTTATTTATTTATTTCACTTAATTTTAAATGTTTCTTATGAATTAGTTTATTTGTATACAATATTGTAATTGATTTTTTTGTTTTAGAAACAATAGTCTTGGGATCATCTATTACTCCCTTAGTCTAGAGGAAGTGGTAGAAGAAGACCAAGGCCAGGTACCAGTGGTAAAGCCAAGATTTTATAATGGGGGGGGGGGGGGGGCAATAATAATACAATACTTATAAATATATCAAAATTAAGTTAAAGTTCTTACATGAATACTTAATTAAATCGCACTCTTTGGGATTTCATTAGAGCAAAATCATCAATTATAGAGTCTACGTCAAACAGATCAACTAATTCCCTTTTAATAGATATTACAAGAACATCTCTTAGAAAATCATTTTTCATTTTTGTCCTTAACTTAGTCTTAACAATGTTCATTGCGGAAAATGCACGCTCACATATTGCCATAGTAATGAGGATAGTTAGAACAAGTCAAATCAACCTATCAACCAGTGGAAACTTTGTTGATTTTTCTGTTTCCGTCAATATTTGACATGATAATGCTAAAGTTGCGGGCTTTTCAAATTGCATATGTTGACAAACATCAAAGTGAAAATGTTGCAACTCATACTGAAGTTGAAGTTTTTCTTGATCGGAGAAGTCTTCAGTATAGTATTTGTTTGCCAAATTGCATATTTTGTCAATATCAAAAAACTTGAAAGAATCTTTAGGATCTAAAGGTGCACTAATAATTAGAAGATCAATCATGTTTTCATCAAATTTATGATCGAGTTCTTGTAGTAGTGCATCTATTGCCGCAATAAATAAGTCAACTCGAAAATGATGCTCCATTGTTATATTCCCCCCTTGACGAGAACGACCTTTACCTGATTTGTGAGGAGTAGTCATATTTGAAATTTCAACATTATGCTTCTCACAAAAAGACTTGGTTTAGTAAACAACTCATCCCAACCATTTTGTAACACTCGAATTTCCTCCCGTTTTTACGGTTTTGGTTTAGTATAGGGGGTCGGAAATTCAGGATTCTGGTTTCGTTTAAGGGGTAGGAAATTCAGGGGTGTTACACATTTGCTCTAAACATTTGAACCAAGACTTTAGTAGACGAAACTAAACCTATCGCATTAACTATGTCTTAACCACGACGTTGTAAAAGCTTGACAAAAATTATCAGTCAACCCCAAAAGTTCTCCCATCAAATGCAAAATAAATACAAACTCAAAAGACATCAAGCAATCATAAGCAGCATCAACACTTGCACACTTTTCTGAATTCCCTTCCTTTATAACAGTTTTAAGAACCTTACCAGTTGCACTAAATGTTCTCATCAAACTAGTACTAGAATTCAAATGAGATGACCATCGAGTGTCAGTAGCTCTTTGTAAATTTCCAATCTGATTCAACCCTTTTCCAGTTTTGGTCCCCTCATGGGCAACATTGTGAGCTATTTCAGATTGTTGATTAATTAGCATGTAGTTCATCATGTCTTTTAGAAGAGCCATCAACTATGTTAACAATAATTGCTAATTTTGTGAAAATTTGTTGTATAGGAATCACTTCTTTTGTAGCTCCAATTAATGCTAATTGAAGCTTATGAACAAAACAATGAACATAATATGCATAAGGAGAGTCCTTCGATATCAAAGCTTTTAAGCCATTAAATTCTCCTAGCATATTGGAAGCACCATCGTACCCTTGACCTCGGACATTTTTAATATTCAAGTTGTGGTAGGAAAAAACTTGATATAATTCTTCTTTTAAAGTCAATGATGCAGTGTTTTTAACATGGACGAGATCAAGAAACTGCTCCTTAAGAATGCCAAACTTATCAACAAACCTTAACACAATCGTCATTTGCTCTCTTTCAGCTCTGTCTTGTGATTCATCCAGAATGATACAAAATTTTGCCTCTCCAATCTCCTTTCTTATTTCTTCTTGTACTTTGCTACCAAAGATATGCAAAATGGTTGTCTCGTCCAAATAGTGAATATGTATCAAGAATGGGTTGAAATGGTTTCAATTTAACATACTCCCTCATTAGTTTTTCACGATCATTGGGATGATACTCATTAATTTGTTTACGTAATCCAGGATCGCGTTCAACAACAAAATGGTTAACATTATCACCTAACTTAACTCTTACAAATTTATGAGGACGATTATTGTTAGTAGTGGGAATGTCATTTCTTTTTCCTCCTTTTGGATTTTGTTGTTGCTCATGAGTTTCATTTTGAACACTTAGAATTGAAGCTTGCCCGCCATTGGACTTTTTGAAAAAGAAATCTAGTGTTCTTGACTTCATAGTTTATACTATTAATCTATTATATATTCATGGATTCACCTAATAATAACAATTTCAAAATTTCAACTTTAAATAAAGAAACACAATGATATAATTAATTAAGTTATGAATACAAATTTATGGAAACAATTTCTCAATTCTCCTAATAGCAAATTTATGGAGACAAATAAAACAAAGCAATTTGGGTATGTTATTTAGGTATGAACACAAATAAAGCACAAGTTTCCCAATTACAAATAAAAAAACACAAAATTCTCAATTACTAATTTTCCAATGTTGGTTTGTTTATTAGATATAAAAACAAACAATGATCCATTGATTCTAGGTTTACAAATTACAAACCAATAATTCAAACAAAACAAAAATGAATTATTATAATTAATGAATAAAAGTTAGAAATAATTTACCTTTAAGGCTTTGAGAATCTTCTTGAGTAATAATCCAACTTTGGCTTAGAGATCAATACTCCAAATTTAATTTTGGAGGAATTCCTTGAGCAATAAGAAAAGAAATAAAAAGAAATGGAGTAATTAAAGGTAATTTTGTTTGAGTTTCTAAAAAAAGGAAATTTGAATAGTTATAATTTTAATTTGGGTAATGTAACGGAGGCGGGATTGGAAATGAGGCAATAATCATAATGTTGCCTATACTGCTATATAGTAGGCTGCACTAGGCCAGCCGTCAATTGCATTGCATTTTTGAGTATTTTAAAAAAAATTAAAAGCCGCTACTTGATTTCAATCCCTTATACCAAAGGTTTCAAGGTAGACCAACTGACCAGTGAAGCACACCAATTTCCTTGTTAGATATTAGACTTTTTTATACATATACTATAAATTACTAAGGGGGGCCGAACCAAAATTATAAAGGAACATATTTTTAAGCCAGGGGGCCCGGCGGCCCCCCTAGCTTCACCCTTGCCAGGTACAAAGACATCATGTTTACTCATAGAAAAACCTATGAGAAAAAAATGATGAAAAGCTGACCTGGGTGGAGAAGTCCATTTTGGGAAAAGTGGCTCTTCTACTGGAAGTTTCTATGAACAGGACCTTGCGCATTCTGGTATAAGTTTTAATTTCTTTAATTTTACTTTTTTACTTTATTACATTTTAGTTTACATGTATATAGACGGTTAACAATTTATGAATTTAATTTTCAGGAGCAAGAGCACCAAAGGACACCTTCTTGTAAATTATTTTCTTCATACTCATAAAGTACAAACTATAGATGGTTTACAATGGGTCAACAAGAAATCCAAGGCTATAACTGTAAGTTTGACTCTTTATCTACTTATTTAAATTATAAGAAATCAATATTATTGGTTGGTTAGCTATTGTGGAATATAATTATATTAGAATCATTCTTTGGATTACCTAATGTTGTATATTGAGCAAATACTAGATCTTTAGCTGTTTTGGAATTAGAAATATCATATTTAGTATTGGTTTATATTTCAGGTGTTACTTAAGATTTTGGGTTTGTGATTTTACAAAGGAAAATTTGCTGAACTTTTTACAAATACATTGTTTAAATATTGTATAATTATGATTTGTATGATGAATATAAGTGCCTCATTGCACCTCTGCTCATAGATGCGTCTGTGGATGTTTTGAACGATGCATATGTTAAGGCTGTTATAAACATTGAATCACAAGCGTTGAAGAAGAAGTCCTCTAAGGCTATTTTTGGGGTTGGTGATGTGACACAACATTGTTATGCTGACCTTGTCTTTTCCGGAATCATAATGCCAAAGCGCTCCTCCTTCGGCATAAATGGTTAATGAGAGGCTCGATCATCTCCAACAAGTCATGACTCAAATAGATGATCGTCTCATCAATGCCATTTCCAGAGAAGAACATGAGGCCCTTGTGGAGGAGTAACGCCGAACAAGGGAAGAGGAAACCCAATTGTTCCAGTTTGTAGGCACTCTATTCCAGCAGTATTCGGGTCCTCAACCTCCTCAACCTCCACCCTCCTAGATCACTGTTATCTATTTTTTTAAATTTTGTATTGTATTTGAAACAATTTGGTTTTGTATTTGTGAATTAATCTTATATTATTGTTGAATTTGTATAACAATTTAGTTGGTTTATATTTGATCTTTTGTATTTATCATTCTAATGTTTTGTTTATATATCGATCGATTATTAATTATATATTTCGTGTTATATTAATATATTTAATACAATAATAAATATAGTCAAATGTGGTAAAAAAAACATTGACCACATTTGAATTTGACTACATGTGACTAGATCTATTTTTTTATTAATAAATTTTACCGACTAAACACTGGCTAACATATGGTTGGAAACTAGGTCGAAAAAAAGAGCGCCCTTTTTTATAAAATTAGTTCAAAAATTAAGTTTGACCTTTTTCGACTGATTTCCTACTGGTATTTAGTCGAAAAACCGTTGGTTATCAAAATAATATATCAATGAATGAATTTTTGGTTTTCAAAACTACCGACCATTTTGCTACTAAAAGCTAGTCGGAAATTAGCGACTGACTTTTAGTAGGTATTCAATCAGAAATTCCAACTTACTTCCTATCAACCTGGGCATTCGGCATTTTGACCGAATTCCGACTAAAATGTCGAGTATATTTATTTACCTACCACCTCTATACTGACTAATTGAAACAGTCGAAAATCAGTCGGTATAGAGGTATATCGACTAATCTGTGATTGATTTGGTCATGTGATACCCCAGATTTAACTTTAAAAGGCATTAATAAACTACTCATATCAAAAAAGTGCATCTTCTTTTCATGGGAGCCCATTTGCTAAGAATTTCACAATTAAGCGTGCTTGGTGGGGAGCAACCTTAGGATGGGTGATCTCCTGGGAAGTTTTCCTAGGTGCGCACAAGTGAGGCCAAAGTACGCTGGAAAATGTTGTGTTGGTTTGTAGGGCCAGTCTACAGTTTCCATGAGTAGTCACCTGGCTGCGGTCCGGGGGCCGGGGTGTTACAAGGCAGTCGATGTTGGGGTTGTTTTTTGTAGTGGAATGTTCAAATTGGATTAATGGAGTGTATCATGAGCCATGTAGAGCTTGGGCCCAGACCATATATTGTATTCATACAAGGCCTACTAGTTACCTTACATCCTAAGGTAGGTTGTATGAGGAAAGGTCTTTCAACTAGATTAGTAGTGGGAAAACTTTAGTATTAAAGTACCTAGTTTAACTGGATAAATTACCTACTTATAATCTTAAGAGGTTTCTTATTGATTGGGAGCATCAAAATAACTTAGTTTAATCATTAAACAATTGGATATGTTTTAGTACATACTTATACTTTCTCCGTTTTTATTTACATGCACCCAAGCATGTTTTGTGCATTCCAATATGTTTGTCGAATTATTTATATATAGAGTTATAAATAACTAAAAATTATAATAATTGATATTATGAAAATAAGCGAAGAGATGAATAAAACAATATCCTAAATGATTATATTTTTTTCTTATGATAGCCACCAATATGCAAGATACTTCAAATGATAATTAGTACAAAAGTAAATTTTAGTGCAAATAAAAAAACAGATGAAGCATTACTTAATAAGTTTTGTGTGTGGTTAAAATAACTACTTATGATCTTAAATAGTCTTTTTAAACTTATTGTATGTGTGCACAAAAATATTGCAATTTGACCATCAAACGTTATCATTTGTTTTGATATACACATCATCATCATCATATCATACAATATACTAACTTACAAGCATTTTGTGCTATATGTCACTATAACGATGCATTTTATAAGCATGTTGTGCAATTGTCACACTTACAATGCAAGTTTAAGGGTTTGTAATTGGTGATGACATAAACTCCACAAATTCATATTAATATTAATATATGAAAATTAATCTAACCCATAAATCCGTATGACTAATTACTATAAGGTAATTATTTTTTAACCCTTCCTTCGTATTCCCAAATGCAATGTGGGTTTACTAGAGAAGGTGAAAAGTTTGAGAAATAAAGTTAGAATAATACATTAGGAGTCTTATGCAATCTTAACTTATCTTATAATTTACAACAAAAGAGTCATGAATGATACCCAAAGTATGTAATACATAAACAGAACACACATGTAACAACAGCATATGGTACGATTAAAGATTTTTCAATTACTACTTCAATTGTTTTCAAGAACATACGAGTTCACCAATTTCAGTATACTATTCAGAAATTTAATTCAAATTAAAGCATCCAATTTTATGAGGGAATATAATCATTATATCATTTCAAGTGTATCACTTGTGATAACATCATAAGCACTTTATGTATTATGATTACATTTAGTATAAAATTGCTAATGCTTTATTGATAATTATCATGCATATCTAAGAAGTGATAAAAGATTCTATATATATGAGGACTTCGCTAAATTTTGTCAAAGGTCCTACATGTTATGACCCCATGACAATCTGTAAAAAACAAAAGTAAACCCTAACCATGCATGGCACGGGTATAATCCTAGTGAATACTTAAATAGATCCTTTGTATATATGATTGAAATATCTAATTATGATATTACAAGGTATCTTATTCTGTATATGCTTTAAAATAGTGTAATTTAATTATTACAAAGATATCATAAAAGATATTAGATAATAATTAGGAAATAACTAAATATTTAAATTTTAATTAAATTTTATTCTATTTTCCTACAATCTTCAGCCACGTATATGCTCTATATCATATCATATCATACAATCTAATAATCATCATACAATCTAATAAAAAGACTGTACTACATGACATCCTTATAATGCTTTGTCATATTCAATAATTCTTACTAAAGTTAACATCAACTTACTAGTACAAAAACTCGTGCAATGCACGGAGTTCTAATTATCATACAATCTAATTAAAAGACTTCAAAATTCCACATGGGATCCTCATAATGATTTGCCATATTCAATAATTCTTATCAAAGTTAGCATCAA